>NW_028270139.1:57911921-58213075 GCF_037043375.1 Chiloscyllium plagiosum | reverse complement strand
TTTTATTGGAGTATCGGAAGCTGACGGGGCAGCTGATAGAAGTATATAAAATTATGAGAGGCAGGGATAGAGTGGATTGTCATGAATCTGTTTCTCAGAATGGATTTGTCAAACATTAGGCATCATAAGTTTAAATAAAAGGGGAAAAGTTTAAAAGTATGTAAGGCAAGTTCTTTTACACAGAGGTGGTAGATACCTGAATGCGCTGCCAGGGTAAGTGGTAGAAGCCAACACAGTGGCTATGTTCGAGAGACACATGAGCAGACAGAGAGCAGAGGAATCTGGTCCATGTACAGATGGGATTTCTTTCGAAAGGCATCATGGTCCACACAGACATGGTGGCTGAAGGCCTTGGTCCTGTCCTGTGCAGTTCTATGTACTATATTCTGAATAAATTAGATAAGGAGAAGTGTTTCTTGATTATAAAGTGATCAAGAATGAGAAGATATAGATGTAAACTGGTTTGCAAATGTGACATGAGAAACAAACGTCAACACAAGTGTTGCTGGTTTAGAATATATTGCCTCGAATTAGGGTGATGCAGAAAACAAAAAATGCTGGAAATCACAGTGGGTCAGACAGCATCTGTGGAGAGAGAACAAGCTCACGTTTCGGGTCTAGATGACTTATCAGAGCTGAGCTGAAATGTGGTAGGGGCAGCGTTTACGCAAGAGTGGAATGTAGAGTGCTGGGGGGAGATCAGGTGTTAATAATGCACCCTTTCTCCCTTAGCAATCCACCCCCATCCCACCCGCAACTATTGATTAAATGCTGTCCCCTCCACACTTCACGTCAGCTCTGATGAACAGTCATCTAGACTCGAAACATTAGCTTGTTCTCTCTCCATGGATGCTGCCTGACCCGCTGTGATTTCCCACAATTATTTTGTTTTAAGGACAAATGCCAGTATCTGCAATACCCTGTTCCTAGTATGGTGGTGTAGGTTCAGTTCAGGCATTCAAGAGGTCACAATGTCATTATCTCTAAAGAAACAATGTTTAAGGATACAGGAAAAGGCAGGAGAATGTTACTAAATCATAATGGTCATTATGGTAATTGGGGAAGACACAATGGGCTGAATGATCTGCTTCTGCACTTTACCATTTCTGTGACTCTGATAAAAGCTTCTTTTGTTCCAGTTAACTGTAATAAAGAGAATTAAATTGATTTCTTGATGAGTGAATAAGACATTTTTAGTTTTGATTCAGCTCATGGGATAGTATTTCCAATTCTTCCTACCAAAATTGTAATAATACATTTACATAAACTTTATTTCACTTCATAAGGGTTTTTTGAATGCTTATATAAAAATACTCAACCTTTCAGAAACTAAGTCTATAAGTTGTATGGGAAAAGCAACGAATAAACACACAAAAGTTGATTTTGTGGGAGGTTAGAAATGTAGTTTCTGCAGGTGGGGGGAGGGGTGTTGCGGGGGTGGGACATTATGCAAACGATCGCGGAATTCTTGTAGCATGTAGCATACTTAAGGCTAAGACTTTAATGAATGTAGAGGGTCTTTTAAAGAAAATAGTTTTAAGCTAGGAAATAACTTTAAAGTGTTGTAGTTGACCACACAAAGAAGCAGCAGGGGCATTTCACAATAAAGCTTATAGTATGATAAGAGAAACTGGATAAAAGAGCAAGCTGTAACAAACAAGGAACAAAGAATGCAAACATACAAGGACAGCAGGATGGCCAGATAAGAAAATAACTAGAGAGAAAAAAAAACAAGTGAGGTAATCGGCTTATGATAGGATGAGAAAAGGGAGGTGTGATTCCGCAACTTGTAAACTGAATAAGAAAGCTAACATGCTGTGTTTTCGTACGCATTTCTGCTTGATTGCAGAAGCGTCCAGTACTTGCAAGGCTGTAATAAATTGTTCTTGTTTCCAAGGCTTTGTCTCAGGCTGATGTATGAGTGAGTTCTGTTTCTCACAATTGGGGGCTCGTCCGGGATCCAAAGCTCCGACCGCTCAACACTCTTGGGATGATGGGGGAGGTGCACCTCGCTGATTTCAGTGATCTCCGACTCCGTTGCTTGTCGTTCACGGTTTGGGCGAGTACGACCCGGACAGGGAGACCCTGGAAACAAGGTGGACAGACGCGGCGGGTTCGGTCGGGCAACTCTTGTGCACAAGACCAGGGTAGGGAAAGGTCTTAAAGGATATATCCGGGTGACCGGGGGCAGCGGTATTTGCTGCAGGAATTGCCGTGGGATGGGGTGCACCGAAATGACCAGGTAACTGTGCACAGACCAAGGTAAGAAAAGAGACCTTTAAGTATTGCCTTGGTGGTCGGGACGTACGAAGGTACGGGGAATTGGCAATATATAAAATAAAGCATATGTCAATGGAAAACAGCCTGTGTCAGAAGGGCTAGTAGCTGAAGGGCTACTGAGGGTGCACGTCGTAACTAACTTATGGCTAGACATCCAGAAAAATATTCAAAAGCTACAGGAGTTGTTGCAGGAAGCTCAAAGTGTCTGTGAGATACGGTGTCTGTGTGTGTGTGAGAGAGAGAGAGAGAGAGAAAAGAGCTGTACAGCTAGTAGAAAGTTTAACCCTTTGTGATTCGGTTTGAATGCACATTTGCTTGTTGGTGATTGAATGTTTGTTTTGTTCCCTGGAGCTTGAGATCTAGGACTGTTTTGAATCTGATTTCTACTATGGAAATTTTAACATGATTTATTTTAAGGTTAAGGATTTTACAGATTATGAAATAAAATGTTAACTTCTGTTCTTTTTACAGGTCATGACTGTCTTGCTATCAGTTTCTAACTAATCTCTTTTATCCTTACATAAAAGTGATTTATGGAGAACAGTTGAAGTCTCAATAAGCATATAATTGATCAGATTAATCGGACGAGTAAGGTGTCTAGTCAGGACCCTGAAGGGGGTGTGGAACAAGGTGACACCGGACCTCATTAAGATTAATTAAATTAGCAACAATGGGAGGCACGGGGAGTTGCCTGTGTAACGATCGATCGGTAAATAATGTTAAAGGGGATATATCCCGCCCGACAGTTCTTTGAGGAGAATGTTGGGTAATTAGGAACATAACTCCTGGATGCGGGAGAAATGTAAGGCTATAATGATAAACTATTGTTGTTTTGTCTGGACTAGAGAAAGTATTAAGGCGCCTGGTATTTTTTGGCCCAAATATGGGTCCGATGAGGATTGGCTGTGTCAAGATCTTAATATATATGTCAATCGAAAAGAACCGTACAGTCAAAGAGAGTCCGGTTATGCGGCTTGTTGGATAGGGAGTGCGGAAGTAAAATTGTGTCCCATGAATACGGAGGAATCAGGGAAAGAACAGAAAAAGAATGCACAAGGGAAGCCACAATGGGATCCGTTAACGTGTTTGCCGCCCCCATATACTACTCCCCGGAACGAGCCTACAGCTCCCGAAGTAGAACCGAGTCCAGACACAGAAAGGGGAACGGACTCTGAACTAAAAGATGCAGAACCTGAGCAGAGGGGGTGGGGGGGGGGGGCACCCAGAGTCATTCGAGCCATCACATGTAAAGGAGGGGCAGAGATAATGGAAAATGGAAAATTATGTCCCTTACGAGAGGTTCCGGTTGGGGAAGGTACAATCGGATATGTAAACGCTCCCTTAACTAGCAGTGAAGTTAGGGTCTTTAAAAAGGAAATGAAAAGTTTAATAGAGGATCCGGTTGGACTAGCCAAATAATTAGATCAATTCCTAGGGCCTAATTTATTTACCTGGGGAGAACTGATGGTAATTTTAGGAACATTATTTTCAGGGGAAGAACGAGGTATGATTAGGAGAGCGGCTTTATAGGAATGGGAAAAGAAGCACCCAGTTGGGGAAGAAGGGGTCCCAGCAGAACAGAAATTCCCAAATGTTGACCCTCATTGGGAAAATAATGACAGAGAAGATAGGGAGTGAATGCGGGATCTACGAGAAATGGTAATATTAGGAATTAAAGAGGCGGCACCTAGATCACAAAACTTTGTTAAGGCCTTTGAAGTACGACAAGAGAAGGATGAAACCCCTTCTGCATTTCTTAAAAGGCTCAAGGAGGCCACAAGGAAGTATTCGGGAATGGATCCCGATAATCAGATAGCACAGGGACTCTTAAAGGTCCAGTTTGTAACTAAATCATGGCCGTACATACAAAAGAAATTACATAAATTAGATGGATGGAGTAAAAGACAGATGGAAGAACTGTTATGTGAGGCACAGAAAGTGTATGTGAAAAGGGAAGACGAGAAGCAGAAACAGAAAGCCAAAATGATGGTGGAGGCAGTAGAAGAAATAACAAAAAGGAGAATGGGATCAGGGGATAACAGGAAGGGTAGGGGAGGACACGAAAGACAAGGGTCAGATACCCGGGAAAGGAGGCAACAGGCAGGGTGTTACCTTTACGGGAACGTGGGGCATTTTAAACGGGAATGCCCGGAATTAGCACGAGAAAGGGAAGCCGTTTCCCTAATGACCTTAGTGAAGATTACGGGAGTCAGGGGTTCCTGCCTCCTGCGACCCACCGGGAACCCTTGATAAATTTAAAGGTGGAACCTGAAGGGGAGGAGGCAGTAATTTTGGTGGACACGGGAGCGGCACGACCATCCCTAAGTTTTAGACCTACTGGTGTTAAATTGACTAACAAGAATCTCAGCATTTCCGGAGTAAAAGGTGAGGAATACTTGGTGCCTATTTTTGAGCCAACCCTAATTAGAGGAAATGATGAGGAAGTGACAGGACAATTACCAACTGATGAGTTTTTAAAGAACTATATTGTGGCGCTCGGCTCTTCTTTGTCTGTCCTTAGGAAGAAGGGTCTGTTGACCCAGACACCGCCACTTGAGTTCGCCGTACGTCAAATGCAACTGGGTGATAGTGTCCTGATCAAAACCTGGAAAGATACCAAACTGCACCCAAGCTGGGAGGGACCGTTCCTAACCCTCCTGACTACTGAAACAGCCGTCCAAACTGCTGAAAAAGGGTGGAGTCATCACACTCATGCTAAGGGCCCCATGGACGCTCCTTCCCCTTCGGCAGAGTGGCAAGCTCATCCGACAGACAACCCTCTGAAAGTCAGGCTGAGCAAAAAGAATGGGCTGAGATAAGAGACTATTAAGTATTGGTTAAAAAAACTGTAGAGGAGAAAGTGAGGATTGCAGATGCTGGAGATCAGAGCTGAAAATGTGTTGCTGGAAAAGTGCAACAGGTCAGGCAGCATCCAAGGAGCAGGAGAATCGACGTTTCGGGCATGAGCCCTGAAGAAGGGCCATTCCTGAAGGGCTAATGCCCAAAACGCTGCCTGACCTGCTGCGCTTTTCCAGCAACACATTTTCAGCTAAAAAAACTGTATCCCAAAACAATTGTAACTGTTGCATGGACTCACTCCTCCCTGGTATTTAAAGGGTTAGGGAATAAACAGATAGGGTTGTGAGCTGAAATGAATGGTCAGCTTTATGTTGTCATGATAATATTGGCGCTAGCTGCCAAGGGGGTTGGGAAAAATGATTTTACCACTTTATGACAGAATTATGCTAAACTAAAGGGACATACCGACTGTTGGGTATGTGAGGAAATCTCATACCATGGGGAATCTGGAATTCCTCTCACAGTAATCCACTTAACAAAAGAGAAGTGTACGATGTACAACAATTTGACTCGGGCTCAAATGATACAACTTGGAGATTTGAAAGGGGTAATTATAACTTTGCGGGGTGGTTCCCTCGACCAGCCCCGAAAGCTCTGGGTGCTATCGATGGCCTTAGAGTTTCCCCACCAGAAGGAGCAGTAAATACCACTTGTTTCTGTAATCAGAATGATACCGCACCCTTCTGATTAGGAAAATCATCTTGTGTCTACACCAGCCAAGCCACTGCCATGACCATTCCCCGAATATTGAATGGGACATACTGGGTGTGTGGCTTAAAGGCCTACCCATTTATCCCTGGTGAGAAGTATGTTTGGAGTGGCGGATGTAACGGGAATGGATGCTGGGACCATCCAGTTCAAACACTGCCTCAAAACCAGAAAGGTTGGAGTGGCTGCTGCTACCTCGCCTATATAATTCCCCACTTGAGGCTGTTAAAGAGAGCCACAAAAATACCTTGGAATAAACAGGGAGAAAGGCGAGTAACCCGGAAAGTAACCGAAGGAGATCGCCTCCTCTGGACTTTGATACCGATGTATGGGACCGCTCGAGCAGGAGTAGAAATACAAAAGTTGGCAGCTTCCCTGGAAGAGTTGGCCAACAATACTGCTGATGCGTTGGCCGAAACCCAATCCCAAGTAGCAGCCATAACGACCGAAATGATTGCCACTAGGCTAACGACCCTTCAGAACAGGATGGCTCTAGATTATATTCTGGCAGAGAAAGGTGGTACCTGTGCACTAATTGGGGAAGGTGGTTAGTCAATCTGGCTATCTATGGATTATTGATATTAGTGGGTCTGGTGGTAGGGTTCAATGTCCTAAAATGGATGATGAGCCGACTGATGACATCCCTTGGGGAAGGAACCCAAATAAATCATCAGATGCTTTTACAATCAGCAGGTGATATGCAACAAAGAGAAAGTCAAAGAATGCTTCTAGAGTTTGAGGGATGAACAACACAAATGTAAAATGTAAGATTGTGAACCTCATCGCCAAAAGGTGTAAGATGGAAAAACATAAGAAAATGAATTAAAAGAGACTTAGTAAGTGCAGAAACAACAGTTAGAGAAAAAGAAAAAGGGGGCATTGTGGGATTGTGGGAGGTTAGAAATGCAGTTTCTGCAGGTGGGACATTATACAAAGAGTCGTGGAATTCTTGTAGCATGTAGCATACTTAAGGCTAAGACTTTAATGAATGTAGAGGGTCTTTTAAAGAAAATAGTTTTAAGCTAGGAAATAACTTTAAAGTGTTGTAGTTGACCACAAAAAGAAGCAGCAGGGGCATTTCACAATAAAGCTTATAGTATGATAAGAGAAACTGGATAAAAGAACAAGTTGTAACAAACAAGGAACAAAGAATGCAAACATACAAGGACAGCAGGATGGCCAGATAAGAAAATAACTAGAGAGAAAAAAAACAAGTGAGGTAATCGGCTTATGATAGGATGGAAAAAGGGAGGCGTGATTCTGCAACTAGTAAACTGAATAAGAAAGCTAACATGCTCTGTTTTCGCACGCATTTCTGCTTGATTGCAGAAGTACTTGCAAGGCTGTAATAAATTGTTCTTGTTTCCAAGGCTTTGTCTCAGGCTGACTTATGAGTGAGTTCTGTTTCTCACGATTTTAAATCCCATAAAATCAATAGTGTTAATGGTAAGCATTATCATTACAAATGATGTTAATTGTAAATAAGCACATTGCCTCCAAACTGCAATCTATACATTGATGAACCAGACAGTCGGACACTATTACTGTCAGGATATTTCACTCTATATCACTCTAGAGTCACTCATGTCCCTGACTCCAGATTTAACCAAACTGAAAATTGCTTTGTATTGATCCTGAACTTGCAGTCTTCTTTCGAAGAACTTGCTCACATAAAGAATATGCTAACTCTAATAAAGAAGTGTAAAACGATTCCCCTGTTTGAAGTTGTTATTTTGTTCAAATTGTGACTTTGCATTAAAAAGATAACGTGCAAATTACCTTCTGACAATGGTAAGTGTTCCATCACAATTCTGATTTCAACATTACAGACACTGGTTAGAAAAAGTGTGTCTCACATGGGATAGGAATCAGCAAAATTGTAGAATTTCTGGTACTGTAATTAGTCTAAATAAGCTTCTAGTCAGTATTCATAACAGTTTTTCTTTTACTTATTTATGGGATGTGGGTGTTGCTGACTAGGGCAGCATTTATTACACACCACTAGTTGCCCTTGAGAAGGTGATGTTGAGCTGCTTTGCTGATGCGTAACATTGATATTGTTGTATGTATGGACTAGTGTATGGGTTTGTTCTAGCTGGCACTGGATAACAGAAATATTACTTAACACTTGTCAGTCCAGTCTAAGTCCTGTAGCTTAACATTGACTGGTTCATGATCCAATCACAGGTGCCCAATGTAAAATCATCAAAGATCAGCGCTAGGAAATTGGGAGCCCTTTGAAACTGATTTTTTTTCTCATATTCACTATGAAGCATTACCAACCTCTAGACATCATGACAATCAACAAGTGCAAAGGACAGGGAGGGCAGAAGGGAGCTGACTTATTCAATTGCAAGATGACTAGAAAGAGGAGGAGGAGAGAAATTCAGAGGAGTGGTCCCTAACATCTCAGTAACAGGACAGGATGCCGCTGCCTTCACAGCTTCAGTGAGGTCAACACATCTGGGCAACAGGCTGTTTGTCTTCTGTTAACAGTGAACCAGCTCAATTGTTATGAGCCATATAATGCTTTGGGCTTAAATTAATGCGTCGTATCTAAACTGGTGTCCCCTAACAAAATTAAACTATTTGAAAAAATCATTATAAGTGGTTCACTGCCTATATTTGGTAACTGAGATTACAAAGCATGCCCCAAAATCTAACAGTTGATGTCAGAAGTGGGATTGCCGCAGGAACAAAGATACAATTGGCTTGACATGTGGAAGCAGAGAAGCAACAATCTTAGACCATGGTTAAATGGCATGGACTCACTTGCAAGTGCAACAGGGTTACAACTTAACCCTAACCCTAACCCTATTACAACAGAAAGTTATAGGAGTGCTGGAATATTTTAGAACTTAATGTCAGTTTAATAGAAAAGATAAGAGTATCAGTAGCAGGGACTCTTCTGGAAATTGTACAAGTGTGTGATAGAAAACACTTGAATAGGTGTTTAAAAGAAGTTCTGAAAGGAACAACTGAGTTGGAAACAGTCTGGAATAAGTTAGCCAAAAGAGAAAATGCTGGAAAATCTCAGCAGGTCTGGCAGCATCTGTAAGGAGAGAAAAGAGCTGACAGCATTGCAGTAATTTGCTTTTATCCTAGAATAAGTTAGCTTATGTGCACATCTGTATACTTTACAGATGAATGAGGAAATTAAAAAGCTATGGGATTTGGAAAATAAGCTGCAAAGAAAAAGTGTCATAGAGATCTACAGCACATTCTGCATGGATCAAAAGCCATCATTATCCTAATCCTATTTTCCAACACTTGGTTCATACATTTATGTGCCTTGACATTGCAAGTGCATTGTTAATACTTGTTTCATGTTATCAGAGTTTCTGCCTCTGCCACTCTTACAGGCAGTGAGTTCCAGATTCCCACCAACCCTGGGTGAAATAAAACCATTGCTCATATCCCCTCTCATCCTCCTGCCACTTGACATAAATTTCTGCTCCCTGGTCATTGATCCCTCCATTACGGGGAATTGCTTTTCTGCCTACCCTATCAGTGTCCCCATAATTTTATACGTCTCAATCATGTCCCATCTCAAACTTCTCCACCCAAAGAAAAACAACACGAGTCTGTCCAATCTTTTTTTTCATAATGGAAACTATAGCCCAGGCAACATTGTGATAAATCTCTTCTGTAATCACCAATGCTATCAAATCTCTCCTATGATATGGATTCCAGAACTGCACACAATACTCGAACCAACATTTCATACAGTTTCAGCATTACTGCCCTGCTCTTAAACTTGATGCTTCATTTAACAAAGGCAAGTAAACCATATGTGTCCTTAACCAATTTATTTACTGGTCCAGCTATCTTAAGGGACTGATGAACATGTACGCCAAGATCTCTCTGATTTTTGGTGCTTCCCAAAGTCCTACTGTGCTGGCTGGCTAGAAAGTAGCTACACAATATCCTGCTTAATACAAGAGAAAAAAAAACTACTATTAGACTAAACACTGGAACTTGATATTGAGTTACAAATAGAAAATAGTGAAATAAGTGAGCATTCAGAACACAAAACAGACCACACCCCGTATTTAGTCAAATTCAAACAGGGTCAGGCTCAACAAGTCTATGAATGTATAGAAATTGCAGCTGCCTTATGTAAACTAATATAGGCAAACCTGGGCTTTGTTGAAGTATTGTCGATGGTTCTAATCTCACTGATCCACTTCTCCCATGTGGGTCAAAAGCAGGTGTTCAATGTCAATCAGGCAGAGGGCCGATATATTAGTGGTTTGAGCAGTTTTACAATCGGATAAGTTCCCACGTCCATACAAAATGTACCCAAGCTGCTATGGGAAGCAAGGGTAGAGATTGTAGTGGCCCTGACACTAATTTTCAAATTCTCTCTGGCTCCAAGAGGGTTTCCAGAGGACTGGAGTCAGTTAATGTGGTATCATTATTCAATAAGATTGTTCAGGAGCTATAAACCATAGAGCTATAGGCCAGTTGGTCTAATGTCAGTGAAAGAAAAATATTGGAAAAAAATTCTGAGGGATCGAAGTAATCCACACTTCAAGAGACAAGGATTAATCAAGGCTTAAAAACTGAAAGAACTGCGGATGTTATAAATCAGAAACAAAAACAGAAATGGCTGCAAAAGCTCAGCAGGTCTGGCAACGTCCGTGGAGAGAAATCAAAGTTAACGTTTTGCATGGAGTGACCCTTTCTCAGAACTGATAGTAGTTTGCAGAATGTCAGTTTATAAGCAGAAGATAGGGTGGGGGAGGGGGTAAGGAGTAAACAATAAGTGCCGATTGAACCCAAAGAGAGAGAAGAACAGTGGACAGACAAACCAGTGGATAACGATCTGGCTAGGAATGCGAATACTGAGTGTTTAACAATGGGTTGTGTGTAACCGCAGGCTATGTGATAACAAGGCCTGTTGTGTGGCCATTGGGGTAAGGACATGGGAAAGCTCAAGCCCTGACGTTATTGAACTTGATATTGAGTCCAGAAGGCTGCAATGTCCCCAAGCGGAAAATGAGTTGCTGTACTTCCAGTTTGTGCTGAGTTTTGCTGGAGCATTGCAACAAGCCTGAGACAGAGATGTTGGCCAGGGAACAGGGTGGTGTGTTGAAATGACATATTCCTAATCAAGGATCCTTAGCATGGCTTTGTCAGGGAGAAATTATGCCTGACAGATTTGATAGAGTTTTTCAAGGAGGTGACTCAGTGTGTAGATGAGGATAACACAGCAAATAGAGTCTGCATGGAGTTCAGTTGGGTGGTAGGGTGTTGTGTAAGAAGTTGTTCAAGAATGTAAGAGGCCATGAGATCCTGAGTAATTTGTCAATATGGATTCAATATTTGTTAAGTGGTAGGAAGCAGAGGGTGATGATTGAAGTTGGTTTCTATGACTAGAAGCTGCGTGCAGTGGTGTATAGCAAGGTTTGGTTTTGGATCCCTTGTTCATAGTTTACATTCATGATATAGACATGAATAAAGGATGTTTGATGAGTAAGTTTACAACTGATAAGAAAATTGATAGTGTGTTAGATAGTGAGTAGAAAAATCTTAAACTACAGAATGATGTAGATGGGCTGGTCAGATAGGCTAAACTGAAGCAAATGGAATTTAATCGTGAAAAGTGTGCAGTGATGCATTTTGAGAAGACTAACAAGAGAAGGGAGTACATGTTGAAAGGTAGGAGCTAGAAAGGACAGGTGATCAGAGGGACCTTGGTGTGCATGAAGGCAACAGGACAGGTGGACAAGGATGTTTAAGAAGGCATAGGGGGATGTTACTTTTCTTTTTTAAGTTATTGAATATAAAAGCAAAGAGGTAATGACAATCCTGTATAATATATACATTAGACCACAGCTGAAATACCCTATGCACCATATGAGAAGTAAGATGTAGTTGCGCTGGAGAAGATGCAGAGAACATTCTTAAAACTTGTGGGCGGCACGGTGGCACAGTGGTTAGCACTGCTGCCTCACAGCGCCAGAGACCCGGGTTCAATTCCCGCCTCAGGCGACTGACTGTGTGGAGTTTGCACGTTCTCCCCGTAGTGTTAGGTAAGGGGTAAATGTAGGGGTATGGGTGGGTTGCGCTTCGGCGGGGCGGTGTGGACTTGTTGGGCCGAAGGGCCTGTTTCCACACTGTAAGTAATCTAATCTAATCTAATCTAAACATTCACCTGTATGCTGCTCTGGCTGGAGTATTTCAGCTATGAATGGGAGAAGAGATAGGCTGAGGTTGTTTTCCTTAAATCAGAAAATTTATTAAGTATAGTTGACAATTTATGTTAGATAACCGTGATCACGAGCCCGGAAAATCTAACATGGGCCTTCTTCTGACCTTATAATGAAGGTAAGATCATTGATGAAACAACTAAAGACCATTGGACTATGAACTCTGGTAAGCCTTAAACTGACTATATTAGGGTTACATTGATTAGCTTCCAGCAACTAATACCATTTTGCATTGTGCCAGGTATGACTCCATCCAATAACCTCTGTTGACTTTTATTGAACAGGTTTTTGTTCATGGCATGCTTAACTAAATGCTGACTTGATATTGTGAGATGTCAAACACATTCTGTTTGCTATCGCTCAGTTTGTAGCAATTACATCACTGAATCAGGAAGTTAGGGCTTCAACTCTCACTCCAAATACTTGCATACCAAACTCCTGGCTGATATTTCAACGTAATACTCAATCATTGATGAAATGTCGGAGGGTCTATCTTTCAGTTCAGTTAACGAGATGTTATTTTACAAATCCTATCCTTACTTGAGCTTGAAGAGAAGGATAGAAATATGGAAGAGACTAAAACAGGGAACGTAGATTGAACAATCTGCAATGGCAGTACAGGCATAAAGATATTATAAATTCCAGAACTATACTCTTTTAAAGCAGACCATGGCGGCACAGTGGTTAGCTCAGTGGTTAGCACTGCTGCCTCACAACACCAGGGACCTGGGTTTGATTCCAGCGTCGGGCGACTATCTGTGTAGAGTTTGCGCATTCTCCCTGTCTGCATGGGTTTGCTCTGGTTTCCTCCCAGTCCAAGGTTATTGGCTGTGCAAAGTTGCCCATAATGTTCAGGGATGTTTAGGTTAGGTGCATTAGTCAGGGGTAAATATAGGATAATACGGTAGGGGAATGGGTCTGGATGGGATACTCTTTGAATGGTTAGTGTGGATTTAGCGTCGTAGAGATGTACAGCATGGAAACAGATCTTTTGGTCCAACTCGTCCATGCCAACCAGATATCCCAACCCAATTTAGTCCCACCTACCAGCAGTTGGCCCGTAACCCTCCAAACCCTTCCTATTCATATACCTATCCAGATGCCTTTTAAGTGTTGCAATTGTACTAGCCTCCACCACTTCCTCTGGCAGCTCATTCCATACAAGTACCACCCTTTGCACGAAAAAGTTGCCCCTTAGATCTCTTTTATATCTTTCACCTCTCACCTTAAACCTATGCCCTCTAGTTCTGGATTTTCCCACCCCAGGGAAAAGACTTTGTCTATTTATCCTATCCATGCCCCTCATGATTTTATAAACCACTAAACTTGTTGGACTAAATAGCCTGTTTCCATGCTGTAGGGATTCTATGAATTCTAGACACTGGAATATAAAGATGGTTGCTAAGATGACATTTTCAACTTTATAGTAGACTATCAGAGGTTTTGGGAAAGTTCCAAATTGAGTCATAATGGTGGAAGTCTCCTTTTGAATAGACATAGGTAAATCATAACCCTTTGCAGACTTTAATGCTTGTCATTATAGACACTTATCCCAAGCATAGAGACAATAGAATACTCGGACTGGATTTTCACCCATGAGTCAGTGAGTCACAGTCAGCAAAATTCCCAGCTCTATGACCATGACTTTAAAATAATGTGTGATTCAACATCTGAGATTTCTAATCCAGTGTTTTATTCCAAATTGGGACAAGTTACTCCAGGATTAGTGAGAAGGAAGACAGGTATGGTGGTGGGCTGGCTTGAAGTTCTGCTTTGGGACTCCACACTGCCCAAGGTATAACCAAAAAAAAACATGTAACTGCCCTACAGCCCTCACACTCCTTACCCTTCTCACACTTACACATTTTCCATGCCTCCACCATGTAAAAGTATGCAACTTTATAATGCATATGTCTATTTAGTGTCGATGAAGGTAGACACTGCTGCCCATTTCCTGTTGCCCTTACACTAACCCACCCAGGTTCCATGAAGAGATAATATAAAATTATGTTCTACAAAGTAAAGGTCTAAGTTTCCTTGAAAGATTTCACTGCATTGAAAAAAAGTAATCATGTAAGGCCATGCACAATTTCTTCTGCTGCATCATACCTTATAACAACAAACATTTCAGGTAAATGCACAGTTGCTTAAAACAAAAAGCATTTGAATGTATAGTCTCAATCAAAAGGGTCTATGACCATTTGCAACTATAATCAAGCTTAAATGTCAAGCATCCTACTGTGATAATTGAATGTTGTGAGCATAGTCTTGGAGCAGTAATCCAGTAATGGAAATCTTCAGTTTTATGCCAACAGACAGTGTGAAATAGCAAGCTATGTCTTTTTTTTAAACTATTTAGGTATTTTTTTCCTTTTAAATTCTTGCCACTTTGACAATTCCCCTTCATAGTTGCTTTTGACAATTTCTCATGACACTTTTTCACAGGTTGTCCTGATAGTTACTTATGACAATCTTGACAGTTGATCTTGATTACAATCTGTTGGTAGTTGTTAATAGTTTGTCAATGTACAACTTGGTACATTTTTAAAATGCACATTCATGCCTGTTATTAATAAGTCTAAATGGCATTTGCTTCCTCCAAAGGACACTTGACCTTCCCCAAAGGTGCCCCAGAATCACACTCAAGGACCACTTTAGCTCTCAAAAAGATACCTGATTATCCAAAGACATACAAAAGTGTTAGAACAACTAATATAAATTCTGCTCTGTACAGTGTGTGCTTTAAATTTCAGAGCTAAAAAAAGTCTAACTTTAATAGAGGCAGCTGATGATATTTAGGCACTACACATGGCCCACCACACTCTTCCGTCATTCCTGTACCCGTTAAATTAGGAAGTGCTGTATTCAAGGGTACGATTTCTGGTTTTTGGTCTCCTTCATCATTTTTGACACAATGGAGCAAATTTCCATTGTGGTTAAATTCTCGACTCCTTGACTTGACATCTCCAGGTTAAATGAAGATGACAAGTTAAATGTGAAAGACCACCATGTAATTTCAATTGAAGTTCAAGACCATTAATCATGTGTCTTAAAGTGGTTCTCCTATACTTAGATCCTTTTATCTCAAATCTCAGAACAGACCTTGGCAGAGCACAAAGTAATACTGACAACACAGTAGCTGCAACAAAAGGCTGTGTTGTCTTTGCCTTTCTCAAACTAAAAGAGTTAAAATTATTTTCAATAAAAAAGCTTCCAAGTTGATTTCAAAACTCCAAGTTCTCTTGCAGAGGAATTAAACCTTCCTGTACAACAGCCCCTAGTATCTGTCTATGTGACCTGCCAAAAAAGCTTCTCCTTGACAAAACCTTAAAATCAGTCCAGACACACAACCCTCAGTTATCTGAACTTAGCTTAAATCAAGTCAAAGTGGAAAAAACCTCCACCTTCACTGGACTCTAAAAGGTAAATTAACTGTTAACTATCCCTTTAGGATTAAATCGTGACCTCATTACCTCTTTCTTGAGTGAATGGTTTGACTGGTGTAACATTAGATTTTTGTGACTGATGTAACGTTAGATTTTTCGGACTGAGTGGGCGAACACATCTTTCCTTACACCCAGGAAAGTCTGCTACTGGTGCTTTTAAAAATTGACCACACAATGAAAGAGATATTATAAAACTGTTTTTCAAAACTAAACCACACAAATTATAGAAAAGAAGTGAAGGAAATTAGGGCTTAAACTTATCCCTCCTTTCTCCTTAATGCATCATGCTTATTCCCAACAGAGAAAATTCTATTCACCATCATGCAGACATTAGAAAACCTGATTTGGTTTACTCTGATTTGACAGCACATCCAAATGGTATGCATTTCTACTGGAGAGTTATGTCAGCTGCTGGCTCAGGATCTACTGTACAATTCCAGAAGGAATATGACATTGTCTGTCACACAATTTCAATTGACCTTTGCTGCATTAATCCAACAGCATAATGAAGATGACTGATACTTTCTTAGAAGCTGGGGAGAGGGGCATATACTTAATTTCCTTCCCAATAAAAACTAGTGTTAAACAAAAGAGGATGAGAATCTAATGACACATATTGACTACGTACACACAGACGCAAAAAACAATTGATGTAGTTCTCAATGCTCCAATTTCATGCGCAAATAATCTTTTGTTAACATGCAAAATATAGTATGACACACTTCAATTACATGTGGGTACAATGTACATTCAAAATTCCATCATGCTGATCTTCCAAAGCTGCTCTGATAATTTGAAGCCTTGCAGTCAGAATGATTGATTAGTGGCCAGACCTATCTCATAAAGGTATAGCCGACAATACCAATAACCTTCCATTGGCTGAGGAGTAACAAACAATATAATGAAGTCTATGGCATTACATGTGACAAAGAAGTCTCATGCCTTTTTTTAGTTAGATGTAATTGCACACTGCAATGAAAACAGTTGACAGAATTTTACAGTACTCCACAGGTGAGTTTGGGGTCAGACAGAAAACCCCACTATCTGAAAAGCCCTAATTAATGAATTAATGTGGTATCGTATACAATAAAATTATGAATAAATCTTTCCTACTTCTACCTACTAAACTGGATAACAATGAAAATGGTGCCTGATGACACCAATCCCCACAGCATGAGTAGCATTTATAAGTTAGTATTCTCGAATTCCATATCTTCCATCATTCTGAGAACACAGTTGTTATAAAGGCTATGGCAGTTCAAGGAGAGTTCTCAGTGTAATTAGGGATGAACAATAATCAAGGTTTGACTGCATTACCAACTTAAGATCATAGTCCAGAAGATATGGGAGTAGAATTAAGTCAGCCCATTGAATCTGATCTGTCATTTCATCATGGCTAATATTTTCCTCTATGCCTTTCTCCTGCCTTCTCTTCATATCTTTTGCTCCCCTTCATAATTAAGAACCTGTTTATCTCTGGCATAAATACACTCAATGTGTTGGCCTCCACCGCCTTCTGTGACAATGAGTTCCCAGATAAACCACCCTGGCTGAAGAAATTTCTCCTCATCTTAGTTCGAAAGGCTTGTCCCTTCACTCTGACGTTGTGCCCTCAGATCCTAGTTTCTCTTACTGATGGGAACATCTTCTTAATGTCTGCAACACGAGAATAAAATCTTCAAAAGCATATGAGAGCATGTATAAAAGAGGATAACCAACAATCAAAGAAAGGGGGGTTTATCTTATACTTCACTACTTTGAATGATTGAAACTATAGCCACTTCAAACCTCTCTTCACAAAATCCCAAACTGCCAGAAAATTCAGTCTATATTTTCATGATTGAAGTCGACATCTTCCTGCCATCATAAAACTTTACAGATTTGCAGGAATATACAGGAATGAGTTAAGACTTCTGTGAGATAAAGTAATCTTTATTTCTTCGAATAATATCCACTTCAATATACCAAACATTGGATTCACTTTATCTAGAATGATATCCTAATATTTGTCCCAGTTATTATACTTGCTGGAATTTCTGATTTATTATTTTTATAAATTGCTTTCTGAAATAGATACAATTCAGAGGTGACTGATTAGGATGGTTCCCCTCGAGGTTTAGATGCTTGAATTGACTCTTATCTCAGTGAAGAGCCTGAGGTATTGTAAAGTTGCCTAAGAACTCTTGAGGGAAATGTTTGACATTTGTGATTAATGATGGCAAATGGTGACACCACCTTAGGCTTGGATATGGTGCTATTGTAATGCTATTCAGTATCAATACACATTAAATAATTCAGCTCAGATCTTAGAAGCTCCATATTAAAGTAATGCTTAAAATATCCAATGAAGCAGTCATAATTAGCACTCTAAGAATCACCATGATCCATAATTTCTCATCACAGGTCCATCTCTCTCTCTTTAGACTATTCTTCATATTGTGATAAATCTTTTGTGACATATTAAAAATGCATGTAATTCTAACTATTTCCACCACCAGTGCATGTAATTTCTGCTCCCAGGCTTTGGATTTTGAATGCAGATTCCTTTCCTTCAGCCACAGGTAGCTGTTTCTCATTACAGGAGCAGCATTTTCCTTATCTTCCACTTCCAGAGTCTTATGGTTAATCAATTCTTACAGTTTCAGCAGGTAAAATTCTTTCTGAATCAATTCTTATGGCTGAATGGGTGTCTTTAGGCTGGACTTAGAGCATCAGAGTTATCAGACTGGAAAGTGACAATGGTTACCTGTCTGTTGCCATGTTATTATCATCATGTTACCTTGCTATTACTTGTCAGCAGCAAGCTTAGATTCCTGCCAACAACACTGAAATGGTGTAAAGTGTAGTCTGAAGCCAAGCTCTGTACACCTAGAGTTAGTCAATGTTGTGCTCCAAGATCATGTACCATCTCCTCCACTGAAAGTCAACAACCTTGTTTCAGCCAAGTTGCAAATATCTGGCTTTTACTGTTAGGGAGTAGAATAAGCAAATGCACAAAAACAGATGATCACTAAGGACACACAGAAAGATGAATAGTTTACCCATGCATGCATTATAACATAGTTTGTTTTATAATTTTGGATTGGGAAGTGAACTTCATGCTTGTTTTATTCTTGCATTGTGCTCGAAAGGACAATGTGATTGTCAGTAACAGATAAAAATTAAGGAATGTAGGGTTACAATAAATGAAAAGTTGATGTTGAGGTTGCTAATGACACACTTGAATTAGTTTATGTACAACAAAGGGTTGCAGCTTCCATCTTCAACATGTTTATCCTTCACTATGCCTTGTCATTCTCTGCTCCTCAGTTTCTCTCCTGACTGATACTGACTCAAATCTTTTCCATCTGATGACAATACTTTAACATATTGATCTGAATATTACAGTGCTCTTCCTGATTGGTCTAAGCAGTTGAACCATTGCTCCTGGACTAGAAAACTCTGCTGTATCAGATTTCTGTGGCACCATGGTTTTCATTGCCAGTGCATTCTGCACAAATGTGTGAGCTGAAAACCATGAACCATGTTACTGGTAAGTAGTCCTGCCACCATTAAGCATCCTTTCATTTGCAATGGGGCCTGAAATGAAGGGAGCACAGAGGACTGTTGCAGAATGAAATTATGGTTGCTGCAGGATGCTAGGCATTAATTTGTGTGAATTGTTCCCTACTCTCTTTTATCAGCTGGATATTCATGGAATGGAATCCTTTCTGTTTCCAATGCATTGCAAAATTGATACAAGCATCTGCAAAGCAATGTGGAATTCAAACAATGGCAATCTGCACCATGGAGAAGCTTGCAATCCCTTAATCTTTTTCCATCTGTTTGTCTCTGGTAAGAATTAATGCAATGTGATTATCAGCCTTTGAGCAGCTGGCCTCAGTGATCCCTTTTGTCCAACACGGCACTGTTTTGTGATATACCTTTAAGAGGTGTTTTGTAAACTGTTGTCCATCACTGCCAACCAGCAGACAGGAAGTGATGTACAATCCCATTTATTCTTTAGACAAAACAAAACAACAGCCGTGCAGATTGGATGTGTTCTACAAAGCCTCCTAGTTCCTATTGTATATATATCAAATTATCTTCAAATAACAAGCCAACATTATTGTTCCACCAATCCCTGCTATAGAATCGGTATGTTTAGACTAATCAGAAGAATGCAACAGAGTGCAAACTGCAAGATGTTACTTCAATCTCTTGGGAGCACAATACATATAATTTACAGCCGTAGTCATCTTCACAATCACTGGAAATGTGGTTTTTGTCCTGTTTGAGATTTGTAACATGACTGAGGCAGGTAGCATATCCCATGATGATCTTGAATTGATTATTGACCCAGAGCAGTTCAATAAGGGTTTTTAAAAAAATATTTGGAATCTTGGAAAATACTTGAAAGACATTTTAAATGTACAGTGATTAAATCTAATTTTCCTGGGTACTGTAAAATCCTAATTCAATTGACCTGAAGATACTTGACACAGAAGCAGAACTAATAAGAAGGAAGTTAAGGTAAGGCTGCTATGTAAACAGAGACAAAGAAGCTGCAACAAAGGAAGAGCAGTGATGACAAGTTTATAAGAAGATGGGTGTGTGACACGGTTAAAAAGAACAAACAGCTCCAGATAATGATGGGGCAGCGATTGTAAATTGGACATTTCCATTGCTATGTCAGTTTTGGTAAAACTGATCAGATGATTTAATGAGGTCTCGATTAAAGGTGCCAGGTAAAGGGGTTTCTGGGATATGTATGCCATCAAAACTGCCATAAACCTAGTGCAGGAATGTCCTACAGGAATGTACCATTTGGGTGTTGAATGTTTCTGAGGAACTCACAAGTGAAGCTACTGTAGCAGATGATTTGAGAGCTAAATCTCTGAGTGAGAAACATTAGAGATGTGACATACCAAAGAATGAGATTGCATGTAGTACCACATTTATGTGTGATGCAAATGATTATAATCTCATGAGATTAGATTAAATTCCCTACAGTATGGAAGCAGGCCCTTCCGTCCAACAAGTCCTCACCGACCCTCTGAAGAGTTACGTTCCCAGACGATTATTAACCCCGGACTAATGTACCTCACACAATGGGCAATTTAGCATAGCCAATTCACCTGACCTGCACACCTTTGGAATGTGGGAGGAAACCCACGCAGACACAGGGAGAATATGCAAACTCCACACAGACAATTACTCAAGGCGGAAATCGAACCTGGGTCCCTGATGCTGTTAGGCAGCAGTACTAACCACTGAGCCACTGTACCGCCCTGTTATTCCATATGAAATTTATCATTTGTAATTTGCCTGTTAACTCATGTTTAATTAAAGTTGATGCTCATTTGTGCTGAAGTAAAAACCACAAATGTATAATCTTGTCAGTAAATTCGCCATTTTGGGGTTATTTAGTAATTTGGTTATTTTGGTTTATGATTCCCCACAGGGATTGTAAGATGCTCCTTCATGAAGCATTGCTGTCTCAAATATCTTTTATCACTGAGGTGCGGATATGACAATTACTACCTGAAAAGCCTGGGAAAACATGGCCTCAATCTGAGGGCACTTCTTTCTTCCCTTATTTCCTGTTCTACAACCTCATCCTGTTGTGCATGGCTCTGATCATTATCCCTGTAATGCTCAATCCAAGATGAAGGCTGACATGTCCACACAAATCTGGAAACATCTTGTTTGCTTTTTCAAGATGGCGGCAGAAGAGCAGGGCTGTCCCCAGAGCTCGTCCGCTCCCATCAGCTTTCTTTCTTTTTTTTTGCTTTTCCTCTTTTTACTTTTGCTCTTTCTTTGATTTTTCTTTATTTACTTTTCTTTAAAGCCTGGAGAGTGGCAGTTGGAGCTGAAGGGTTGTACCAGATGCAAGTTTGCTGAGATGATGTGACAAGGCTTTGATTTTTTTGAACAGTAAAGGAATTAAGGGTTATGGTGAGAAGGCGGGTAAATGGAGCTGAGGTCACAAAAAGATAGGCCATTAACTTATTGAATGGTGGAGCAGCCTTGAAGGGCCAGATGGCCTACTCCTGCTCCTAGTTATTATGTTCTTACATATATTCTTATAAAAAAAAGCTGGGTGAAGGGAGAGATCTCCGGCAGTAGCAGCAGCAATGCTAGGATGAGCTGTACATAGCTCCACCCCTGCCAGTAGTTTCCTGGAGAGTGAGGAACAGGTAGTGTTCATGCTGAGCCCCTCCACTCCAGGCCGGATGCGTTCATTTCTTCCCTCTTCTTTCTGACTTATTTTTGTCTGTTTTCATCTTTCTGAATTCATGGGCAGGTCAGAGCAGTGTCAGGAGCGGGGAGTTTGGGGAGGGGGTGTGTGTCGGGGAATGGATGGAGGGCATCTCCTGATTTTGTAGGCCCAATGTCTGGACTCTAGAATGGTGGCGGTATGTTGACTGCTGTGGTGGTGGAGTGGAGACTCCTAGCTGCTGTAGGCCTGGAGCGGAGACCTTGCAGAATTCCTGGAGCCATGTTTGGGACGCTGGCTGATGAAGATAAACTCTATATAAGTACTTTCTTTTATTCTTGTTGTACCTCAAAGTGGCGTCAGATTGTGGTGACAGAACAGTTTTTACCGACTCTCCCTAGATATATATGACAATGAATCATTCATCATTCATTGTTTGTGAAGAAGCCTTGAAATGAACAAAATTTACTGCTACACCAGTCTTTGGTTTATCCATTCAGAAGATGTGACCATGCCTGATAAGCCTAGTATTTGTTGCCTGTTGTTAGTTACAATTGAGAACATAATGGTGAGCCACCGTCCAAGCCATCCAGTCCATGTCGTGAAGGTACTCTCACAGTGTTCTTAGGAAGAGAAGCCGAGGCAATTGATTCAGTTACAATAAAAAAACTGTGACACATTTTAAAGTTTGCCTTGTCAGTGTCTTTCAGAGGGGGTTTGCTGGTGTTGTTCCACATTCTTGCTGCCTATGTCTGTCTTTTTTGTTTCACTCATGAGATGCAGGTTGGACCACTGGCTGGGCCAGCTTTTATTGAGTATGCTTTGTCTTTGTACTGCTTTCTTGAACTGTTACATTCTATGTGCTGTAGGTACATGCTGTTCGAGAGTTGGTTGGAGGGGGGTTCCAGAATTTCAATGCAGCAACAGTGAAGGAACAGAGATATATTTCCAGGTCAGGTTGGAGAGTGGCTCGGAGATCTCACAGCTGGTGGCATTCCCAGTATTTGTCATCCATGCCATTCTGGATGGTCGTGGTCATGGGTAGGAAGGTGCTGGCTAAGGATCTTTGGTGAATTTCTGCAGTGGATCTTATAGCTGGTACTGCTGCTACTGATTGTTGGTGTTTGAGAGAGTGAATATTTGTGGATGTGGTGTCAATCAAGTGGATTGTCTTGTCTTGGTTCTTGTCAAGCTTCTTGAGTGTTGTTGGCGATGCACTCATTCAGACAAGTGGGGAATATTCCGTCACAGTTCTGATTTACGGCTCATAGGTGGTGGACAGGTTTAGAGGAGTCAGGAGCTAAGATTCCTAGCCTCTGACTTTCTCTTGTCGCACAATATTTACTTGGCTAGCCCAGTTCAGTTTCTGATCTTTGCAGTAAAGGTTTTGGTGGAGGTGATGAAGGAGCTGTCGCAAATGGTGGCTGTGCATTGGCTAGATGGTACACACTGTGCAGGATTGGAAAAATGCCCAAGAAGTTGACTACTTTATTAAGTATGGTGTTAAGCTTCATGAGTGTTGTTAGAGCAGAATTTATCCAAGTAAGGTGAGAATATTCTACTGTGTTCCTGACTTGCATTGAAAGACAGAACAAGCGGGAGACCGAATGGTTTACTCTAGTTCCTGTGTTCCTACATTTCCTATGACTTCTGCCTTGAAAATGGTGGCCCGGTCTTGGCAAGTCAGGAGATGAATTACATGTCTTTCTTGTGCCAAACATGATCAATTGCTGCCTCAGTATCAAGGGCAGTCAGTTCTACCTCATCCAGTGTCTATTTGGATCTGTGCAGTAATTAGATCTTGAGTTGAGTAGTCCTGACAGAACCCAAACTGAGCATCAGTCAGTAAGTTACTGCCAGTTAGATATTACTAGATAACACTGTTGACATCTTCTATCACTTTGCGGAGAATTAGAAGTTGGTTGATGGATTTGTGTACAGTAAATTACTGCACAGAAGGACACCATATGGCCCATTGAGTCTACGTCGACAGTGCATCAAGTAATCCAGTTAATCCCATTCTGCTGTTCTATTCTTGCACCTTTGTTTAGGTGTGCAGTCAACCCCCATAATGAGCAGGTTCCAGGTCATTACCATTTGCTGCACAAATTAATTTTGTCCTTACATCTCCCTGCAAAGTTTGCCCGAAAATTAAACTGGCTCGATTGGGTATGTCCTGATTTTGTGGACACAATATTTACAGTGGCAGCTTGATGCCAGTATTGCAGCTGTGCTGGAACAACATGTTGAAAGGTGATGTTTACTGAAGGGGTTGAATCAGTTTCAGTTAGTTAGGGGATTAATATTCGTTGATATTGCAAAAGCAAACAGGAATCACAGATGTGCAAAGGGCAGGCTAGGAGTGTGGGAGTGAGATAGTGTTGTTTTTGGTAGAAATGAAGACAATATCCGTGAAAACTGTGGGAAAATAATAGAGTATGCAATATGCATGTTTTAATGGTTGGTATAAAGTTTGGAGATGTTGTAACCCACCAGACCTAGTTTTATCCTTCACAGTGATAGGACTGACTTTTCCAATATGAAAATGAAACTAAATGATTCTTAGCGTGATTTCCAGAGACCTCTTATCTATTTGTTGAGATGTCTTATAATTTCTAATTTATTGAATTATGTGATGACACTTTCCACCATGATAAGCTATGTGAGGTTATTCGAGGTTGTAGCATGGAGCTCCAAAATGGCAGTGCTAATATAACAGCAGCATTGCATGTTTAACACCATCATGAACTGCTTGTTCTGCAAGATCACAGTGGATATTAGTTGAGTTTGTACCAACCCCTGTGTTAATACAATGTCCAGTATATTTTGCATCAGAAGTGTGCACGTGATCTCAGACGTTATTTAGATCCTTGAGGAGTACCATTTGTAATATCTCCAGAGTTGAGGGCTTTAAACCTTATATGGACTAGAAGTGCAAAATGAGCCAAAAGTGAGGAAATTGATTTTTATTTTAAAAATTAGAATTATAGAATTGCACAGTGGATTGCTTTTTCCCCAAGCCTGCAATATTTTCTTTCCTCAAGTATTTATACGATGTTTTTTGAAAGTTACTGTTAAATGTGGTTCCATCACGCTTTCAGGCATTCTGGATCATCTTAACTGACTGTATTAAAATGTCGTGTTTGTCTCATTCTGTCTTTTTTGCCAAATTCCTTAAATCTGTGGCAAATGAAAAAGGCAAACATTTCATTAGATTGGAATAATTCAGTAATGTAATTTATCTCAACAACGAATTCACATCACCTGCTGCTAAAACTGGGTTCCCTGAGTTATATTTAGCTAATATTGGAAATATCTGAACTTTATTTCAATTAATGGTGCGGATGTATGAAAAACATACTGTGGCAAAAAAGTAGGGAAGATTGGCATAAAAAGTGACCTTGACAGGCACAGATAAGAATAACGGGTGGCTCGTTGTTTCTCTTTTCCCTTCTATACAAGCACAGCACAGTCAGCTCCTGGACAGGAAATGAAACAGGATCTGTAACTGCATCAGAACAACTAAAGTAACCTTAACTGATAAAATCAATCCGCAGACTGTGTGCATTCACTCCAGCAGAATTATGTTCACATCTTCTGCAGACAGTGATTAATCTGCGTGTATGTGTGTGCGCGGTCTGTCATTTATTTTGTTTTTGTGTAATAATATATCCAAAATGAAACATGTAAAAATATCTTCCTCTGAGCAAGCCATTTCAGAAAAAAAAAAGCTTCTTTTTTCCCACATAACATGAGGTCCATTTCTATCATAAATTCTGGTAGAAAGATGGTCGCTTATAGTTGAGATTAAACAGCAGTGTTCAAAACAATGATTATTCCACCTAAAATGCTTTCACTGCAAAGATCTATGAAAAAAAATCTTATCCGAAATGAGATCAGAAACTTCTGTAAATACTCAGCACTACTGGTCATGCTGTCACTGAAAGAAAGGAAGTTAGATTTTCGTGTCTTTAAAGTCAGAACTGGAAAGTGTTTCAGATGTAACAAATTTAAAACAACTACAGAAGCATACAAAGGGATAAAGACAAAAGGGACGAGCTGTGGTAGGTGAGAAGGCAGGAGAGGTTTCATGACAAAAGCAATGTGCAAGGCCAATAGCTTCCATTTAAAGATAAAAAAAAACACTAGAAGAGAAAAGAAACACAAAGGCAGGCGGATGGCAAGATCTGTATCTGGTCATCTCAATATTAAATCTGGAAATGATCTAATTAAAGACGAGGTACTTATTGTGTAAATGGATTCGGACCCTACAGAAACCTTACAATGATGTCACAGAGTTGGATGTCATTGGGTATAAATGCCACAGTATGGATAGGGTTAGAACACTCTGGAAGAACTCTACTGCATTAGAACTGCCTCCTCTCTGACAAGAATACCTTAAAGAAATAGATTACACCTGGCCTAACATCAGTTTAAATCAGACCCTAGTGAATCTATGACGTACTAATGTACAAAGAGTTATGATACTTTGAAATCTAAGCCTGAAGACAATGCTTGACTTTGCTTTCTCCTTGTCCAGAAAGATCTGCAAATAAACCAAACTCATCATGTGGCCTCAAACCACACAATAAAAGAGTGCTGTTTATCAAACTTACTTTGAGCCTCATTGGAACAGCTTAGGATTCTGAGAACAGCAAGTCAATTAGTCAACACTTAATCTTAATATATGTGTCGCTGTGTCTCGTGAACGTTTTGGAGTGTTGTCAAGGTAAATTTGCAAATTTCACCAGAATCTGAACTATACCTTCGCAACATTGATTGGGTTCCAAATTGCCCTAAAGACTAAGTGAAGTTTCCAATCAGACATTGTGAGCAACCATATCAGTATGATGCCACAAAACAGTCATTTTTATAAAATAGAATAATGATCAATCGAGGAATATTTGTTTTTGCATCATGTTATTAGTCCTTAATCTGCTCTGATCTTTAAACTGGGCTAAAAATAATATCTTTCCTCATTTGTTCAGCTGATTTGAACCTAACCTTAACTTTGACAGGGAAATGTGACACAAGGAGAACAGGCACATGGGATCACCATCACTTGCAAGTTCCCTTCTAAGTCACCACCATCATGATTTGGAACTGTAAAAACATTCCTTCGTTATCCTTGAGTCAAAATCTTGGAAATATCTTCTGAGTAGAATTATGAGCATAGACCAGTAAAGTTCAAGAAGGTCACTCACCACTACCGTCTTAAAGACACTCAGGGGTAATTGGGCAATAAATTTGGGCTTTCCCAAAATGCTCATAATGCAAGAGGGATTGCAAATAAGTCAAGGACAGTCCTGAATGCTCAGCAAAATTCGTCCAAGAAAAGGTTACGCCCCTTCTTATATTTCAACTGTACAGGTTTCATTGCCAATTTTAGATACGATTTTTGGCCACTCTTCATTCAGAAGAAATATCAAAATGTCATCACTCAAATAGGAAACAGCTTTTTCTCATTAATAATTTGCAAAGAGGTTCAAGCATTTAAGAAACAAGCATTTACCCATTAAACCTCCAGCAATTATACACATTTGACACTGTCATTCGTTCTTTCCAGTTGCGCAATTCCTGAGTGAGGTAAGCAATCATTACTGTACATCTTAAAGAAGAGAATATTATGCTTTAGTTTTTTGCCACCATGACTTCAAAAGTAATTTGATTTGTAAGCCCGGTACTTTGAAGCACCAAACAAAAAGCAATTCCTTAACTACCCTTTGATTTTACGCCTAGCTCCTCCATGATAGATATATTAGCAATTAGTGACATTGGTTTTGTGCACCCAGTTGAAGAACTTTTTATTCCTGAAGACCTCCAAGTCAGATAGGAAAATTCTAAAATCTTTCACTAGTTGATCTCCATGCAGTAAATATTCATTTCTGGGGTTGAGAAAATCCATTTTTTCACAGGCAGAATCAATTCCAAAATCCCAAATCAATGCTTTAGATATTTTGTTTGCTAAGTAGTCAATGGAACAGCACAGGTGACAGATATGTGTTGAGACCCTGCAGAATTTCAGACACAGCTGATTCTGTATGAATTGCATGGAAAATTGAAGCTTCCAGTGGGCTGTGTCTGGAACCTCAAAAAAGAAGTTGGAGAGTTCTGTCTTCATTAAGTTCAAAGTTACCCAGGAAAAGTCAGAACCTTTAAAACTTAGTCTAACTCCTGGGTTATTATTAAACTGACCTCTCAACTTCCTTTCTAAAATTCTAACTGGGAACTGTCAATCTCACCTCCTAGTGACCTGAACCTCTGGGATCCAATTCCATCTCCTACAGCCAGTCCCGACAACCCCTGAACTGTTACCCCAGCCAAACCCCTGACACCATCCCTTGTCATCTCCAGAACACCCCAACGCACACATAGACACACTCTCTAACATACACACAGAAACACACACACCCAACACATACCCAACACACACTCCAACTCACAAACACACAGACCCCCAAAATTCCTCACAACACATATATCCCCAAAACACACACACACACACACACCTTCTCTAACCTGCCATAAGAACTCCATCACTTACCTACCTGGTGCCCGACCCATCTTGCACCTCACATCCCTTGCACTTCACCCACATGGAACTTACTTACTTTAGAACCCAACAACTTACCATATGGCAACCTATTTACCTGGCTCTTTAACCAGTTTTCTCACCATCCCCATATTTACAGTATGCACTTACCCTATCACAGCAGTTCTAAAAGTCTCTCGTTGTACTGACAAACATTCCAATCTCAGAACATCACTTGCTTACTACCACAAAAGAGGGCTTTGCTTGTCATCCCCACCATCCTGCATTTTGGGGAGAACTGTGGTGATTTCATCTATATTCTGCATGTCTGAAGGAACTGAGAGTGGAATTCCTGGCTAGAGCTGGTTGAGCTCAATGCTAATATAAAAGAAAACCTGAGCAATGTGGCAATCTGACAGTAATTGTCACTTATCTTAATATTTGGGCCAATACATTTAAATCACATGTATATTTCATTTAGTTCTTCGGCTTTTATATGAAAATGTGTTCACATTTTGCATTATTTGGTAAACATGCTCCCTCTTTTTGGCTAACAAGTAGGATAGATTGGATTGGGAGCCGAAAATGTGCCGCCGGAAAAGCGCAGCAGACCAGGCTGCATCCAAGGAGCAGGAGAATTGACGCCTCGGGCATGAGCCCTACCTCAGGAATGATTCCTCAGGATTCCTGAGGAAGGGCTCATGCTTGAGGCGCGATTCTCCTGCTCCTTGGATGCTGCCTGGCCTGTTGCGCTTTTCCAGCGGCACATTTTCGGCTCTGATCTCCAGCATCTGCAGTCCTCACTTTCTCCTAGATTGGATTTGGAAACATGTTATACAGTGCAGTTGTACTGACTGTATATAACTTCCACAATTATGAACACATTCCATACATTTTAATCATCCATATAAAATAATGTATTTGACAGTAATTTCTATTGAAAAAATTTCAAAAAATCTATAGGTAGTAAAATCTTTGAGAAACAAAGCAAACCAGCATGATATAATAGCTGGAAATTTAAGCCTATCCCCAGAGCAGAGACAAACCTGGTGAAGAATAAGCAGAAAGATAAAGTACTCAGCACACAGATTTTCTTCATCTCGCTTTTGGTCCTTGTTAACAACAAAGTTTGACAAGTGTAATCTATTTCAAAGATAATTGGGATAATTTAATCTGAGCTGTTTTTGATATTTGTGCATGTTGGCAATTTATCTTCTCACTGCGTTTAAAAATGTGTTAAATCAAATTGTATCTAATTTTGAGTCCCTTGAAAGCTCTGGGCTATCCTTATGCAGAAATCTAGCAAGAAAAGTGGAAACATTGCCAAAATCTAAAAAATGCATGCAGACTGAAAATGAATGCTTTTAAATGCTCAATGTACTTTTCAGTTTGCAAAATATGCTGTTTATTTGGAATACAGTAATATTCTTTACAGAGTAAAGTAAAATAGGGAACTAACTGGGATCAAAACATACAAAATTCTTCAGCTTAATTCTGGCCCATTTCATCATTTTAACCAAATCAAAGAGCAGTTTTGAAGATTTCTACACAGTAAGCTTATCAATGTCCATTTCCTAAATTTAAACCAAGTAACTGTTAAAACAATGGGACTCTCATTAACTTATTTTCATTGCTCTCACATTGAATATTACATTAAATTGCTACTCATTAAAAACAAGTCCATTCCATCAACAGATAACATGAGATCATTCATGAGATAAAGCAGTTAGTTTAATCATTTTAATTAATCAACATTATATGAAAAGCTCTTTCGTCATTGTTGAATTAGACTTATTGGTTGGGCAAGAACATGTCATAGTTGAACCCTTGATATAAAGAAAAGTTTCAAGATTGGATTAGATTAGATTCCCTGAAGTATGAAAACAAGCCATTTGGCCCAACAAGTCCACACCAACTCTCCGAAGGGTAACTCATCCAGACCCAGACCCATTTCCCTCTGACTCATGCACCTAACATTATGGGCAATTTAGCATGGCCAATTCACCTAACCTTTGGAGTGTGGGAGGAAACCGGAGGAAACTCATGCAGACACGGGGAGAATGTGCAAACTCCACACAGACAATCACTCGAGGGTGGAATTGAACCCGATGCGCTGGTGCTGTGAGGCAGCAGTGCTAACCACTGTGCCACCATGCCGCCCATAAAATCAAAACACACGCACATTTCGTTATGGACAAAAAAATGAAGAGTAGGCCATTCAGCCCCTTAGGACAAAAGACAAAAAGTGATGGGAAAATTCAGCCGGTCTGTCAGCATTTGTGGAGAGAGAAACAGAGTTAGTTTTTTGAGTTAAATGACCATGCTGTGGAAGCCCTTTGAGATTGTACCACCACTCAATTAAATCATGTTTGATTTGTAATTTAATTCAATCTGTCTGCAGTGATTGCATCACTCTTAATATTCTTGGGTAATGAAAATATGTTGCAGACCCGAAGCATTGAATGGACCTGCCATGGGGTAGAGAGTTAAATGTTTCCACCAACCCTGTTTATAAAGAAGTGCTTTCTGACAGCACTCTTGAGTAGCCTAGCTCTACATTTAGGATTATACCCATTGGTTCTGAACTCTCCCACCGAAGGAATAGCTTCTTTCATTGACCCCATCAATTTGTTTAAACATCTTCATTGGTCACTAAACGAAAAAAACAAAAACGTGTGGATTCTGGAAATCTGAAACAAAAACAGAAATTGCTGGAAAAATTCAGCCGGTCTGGCAGCACCTGTGGAGAGTTCAGCAGAACAATCACTGAATTTGAAACATTGACTCTGTTTTCTGTCCACAGACACTGCCAGACCTGCTGGGTTTCTCCAGCAATTTTGGTTTCGGTTTCATTAGATCACTGTTTAATTGTCCATACTTCATGAATACATGAACAATCAACTCAACCCTTTTCTCATAATTTAACTTTTTGAACTCTAACATCTCTCTGCTGAATCCACACAGCACACTCCAAGGCCAGTATATAATTGAGAAATGCCCAGAACTGAATAGAATACTCTAAATAGGGTCTAACCAGACCTCTGTGGAGCTCCAGCATAACTTCCATCGACTTCTATTTCAGCTTTCTGAGATAAAGGCCAACAATTCTGTACTCAGACTCTTCACTCACTCTATTCTTTCACAGGTACAAACGTCTTGTTGTGTGGAAAATACCTTTTTGTAGTAATTGGAACCAATGCTGTGTTAACAGCCCCAATCAAGGATCTCATAGCCAATGAGATCTATCAGCCCTAGGTTCCAATCATTGCATCCCTGATCAATCTTCTTTAAGTCAGAATTATAAAAGCATGCACTTCTCCATTTTGAAGTCCAACTGAACTTTTTACATTCTCGCTTAATCTATCCATGTCCTTTAACAACTTTTTCTTCCCAGCTACACTACTTCCTGTGCTACCTGACTTAGTGTCATCCTGGTGAATGCTACATAAGCAGGTTTAAGAGCTGTTTGAGTTCTACAAGCCAAGCATGATAACTGCAATAGCTTACTCCAGAACTATACTTGCCAATAAATAGAAATGGCAATTGTTTTGGGATTTGAATAATAAATTAGACTCTCATTTGTTGTAAAAGTAAGTTAATCAAATTTTGCATTTCTCAAATAGTTAAATTAAAACAAATAAATAAAATGACTAAATTGAGTGATTGCAAGGAGCAAATTATACCAAATGTGTTACTGATTTATTAATGCAGAGACTTCTGAGAATCCTTTGGCATCTTGTGTACACACTCATTAACAAGGCATAGCTCTGTTTCAAGCAATCCCTTTTCTGGCAATATTTACTAGCACATACAAAATTAAGACATGGAAACAAGACTTGCTCACAATTCATTTACACCCTTGTTCTACTTCGATTTTCAAACTGAATTTGCATTCATATGTAACATTTATATGTTAAAAAGACCTCATTTTTATGATTCCGATTACATCATAATCAAATAACTGGCATTTAATCCACACTGTATTATGTGCTTTCATAAAATCCAAGTCTGCTAAACTTGAGTTGAAGGTTTAACATCTGTGTGATTGGGTTTACAGGCCCAACAGAATAGCTGCAATGTCTTCCTCCAAAGCTGTATGTGTCAGTAAATATAAATTACATTGTACAATATGTTTGCCAGTGCTTTCATGAAACTGAGCCATTGCAATTTGGGATTGTACCTGGTTAATACTAATGAGATGATATTTGATCTACATCACCTGCTCCAGCCAGCTGAGTATAACAAAAGCGTTGATGATTTAAGAATGCCAGACTATAATCACTCCATAATGATCTCATAATAATCTTGGTATCCCACTGACTGAGTACATGACTCTATCTGCAGAAATTGTGATTAAATAAGATAAAAAAGAAAAGATTATCGGAATGGCCTGGGAGAGAGCACCTTGATCTTCGAGGTTTAGGCCAAAGAATACAGATACACCCTCTATAATTAGACCCAACAGAATAAACTTGTGGCCTCATGAATTATTGGATTGCTATTTAAAATATCTATTGGTCAATATTCCCACCCTCTATCTTTATGACGTCTACTGGAAATCCACCATACTGGCCAGTCTATGGGATTTCTCTCACAATGTGGATTTTCTGATACACATCACTGTAAGTGGACACCAAGACTGACTGCCAGTATTTGCCAGCCTTCCAACACAGAAGCATCACATCATGAGCAAAACAGATTTTTCTTTATTGTTTAGATTTTAATTTGAAAAGAATTTTAGATATCTTAATTGTGATACATATTTGCCCCAACTTAGAATGAAGCAACTACATTGTTCTTTTTAAGCACAAACAAGAAAGGTCTCCATCATCCAGTAGGTGTTCTATTTTTGCAGCTGATCCTCATTCTTTTTCTTCCTTCCTGTCACATCCTGATTCAATACATTCCCATTTCTACACAAAAATAAGGCAACATCAGGAAGTGAAGTCTTAAAGCATTTAACAATAAAAAGTATACGAATCAATGGGATTTTTATATTGGTTTTTGCAGCAGTAGGTTTTATGAAGGTCAGATATCCACTGTTTAAATTTTCTTTCATGTGGTCAAAATAAATTTGACTAGCGACAATATTCCCATTCAATTTTTGACACAGAAAGTTTAGGCTAGCATTTTGGCAGCTTCAATTTATATTTACTGCAACAAGATTCAGCCATTCATTCCATTTTAACAGGTTCAGAAGAATGCCAAAATTGTTCATCTGCATCTTCAATTTTTTGATGCTGACAAACATGATATTACTGTTATTATCATTATTATTTCATTTTGTTTGAAATTTCCATTAGTCAGTTTCCTTTCTGTCTCATGCTTCTGTCCTGTTGTTTGGTTTCCATGGTTTTTGCTTTTCTACTCTGCTGTCTGCCATTGTAATCAGCTTCTACTGTTTAAAATGTGACATAATTTGTAAGTCTCTGCCTGTACAGTATCATTTGAATATCCTTTAATTAATAAAATATTATTAAGCTACCGATCCTGTAAAAAGATTGGACTTAAAGTAAACTATTTTTGACACTGTCAAAATTGTTGTTTAAACAGTAGTGTTTTACTAAAGACTAATGTCTTTTAGGAAAGGAAACTGCCTTCCTTACCTGGTCTGGCCTACACGTGATTCCAGACCCACAGTAATATGGTTGACTCTTTACTGCCCTCTGGGCATTCAGAGATGGGCAGTAAATGCTGGCCTAGCCAACAATGCCCACATCCCAAGAAATAACGTAAAAAGATATGTAAAATATATCATTGAACATTTGTTGCATTACTTAGGACATAGCTAATGGATATGTCATATGTCACATTCATTAAGAGTGACTAATTAGAATCCAAGCAGTCTCTGTTTAATTATTGTGCAGTACGGGAATTCCCAATTTATGAGGAATTTTAAACTGCCAGGATGAAGTAGGTGTTGCTATGTGTGGGAAGCGGAAACATCATCAGTTTTTGCAGTTAACTAGAGCAAATTTATGAATATGAGGGAATGCTGTGCAGGCTGGCTGGTGTGCCAACAGCAAATGTTAAAAGCCAATTACTTGTATCATTAACTATGGATTCTGGGTTTAACAGCCATGGATAGGTCTCCTCGGCTTCCTGGAACTCACTGGGTTGAAGAAGACAAGAGGACAGGCACCAATATGTTGGCAGGAGTGCTTTTATACGCTAAAAAATGGCAGCTGCTTCTTTGACCAGGTGAAGAGTTGTGGCTCACAGGAGCTTCTTCTGAGAATCTGCTTTCACTAACTGGAGGCAATTTCCAAGGTTCTGAAGATTATTTACTTCTGCTAATGAAACAATATGCATTTTTCTTAAATTTGCACTTGCCAACCCCCAGTATGGACGTAACTTATGGAGTGTGACCTTGGATTTCTGATGGAGAACGAGCAACATCATCAGCAACAAAACGTAAACCAAAAGATTGGAAATGGGAGCAAGAGCAAATCATGTGACCCCTTCGAGCCTATTGCTCCATGCCAATTTCCTTTCCTAAAAGACATTAGTCTTCAGTAAAACACTACTGTTTAAGCAACAACTTTGAAAGTGTCAAAAATAGTTCATTTTAAGTCCAGTCTTTTTACAGGATTGGTAGCTTAATAATATTTTATTAATTAAAAGATATTCAAATGATACTGTACAGGCAGAGACTTACAAATTATGTCACATTTTAAACAGTAGAAGCTGATTACAATGGCAGACAACAGTGTAGCAAAGCAAAAACTATGGAAACCAAACAATAGGGCAGAAGCATGAGACAGAAAGAAATCTGACTAATGGAAATCTCGAACAAAGCCTAAACTCCACTTTCCCACACAATCTCCATATTCCTTGATTCTCTATAAGCACAAAAATAATTCAATCTCAGCCACACTTACTGCTCCTCCCCTCACGTCGCCTCATTTTCAGCATGTATAACAATCATATCCTAGCTACAAGCAGTTCTGAAGAAGGGTCACTCGACCCAAAATGTTAGGGGCGGCACGGTGGCTCAGTAGTTAGTACTACTGCCTCACAGCACCAGGGACCTGGGTTCAAATCCCGCCTCGAGCGACTGTCTGCGTGAAGTTTACACGTTCTCCCTTTGTCTGCATGGGTTTCCTCCCACAGTCCAAAGATGTGCAGGTTAGGTGAATTGGCCATGCTAAATTGCCCATAGTGTTAGGTGCATTAGTCAGGGGAGAATGGGTCTGGGTGGGTTGCTCTTCGGAGGGTTGAATTTGGCTGAAGGGCCTGTTTCCACACTGTAGGGAACCTAATCTAAAACCCTACTTTTTCTTCACAGATGCTGCCAGATCTGCTGAGTTTTTCCAGCAATTTCTGTTTTTATGAGGTATTCCACAAGTGGGATCCTGCAAGGATTAGTTCTTGTTTCCCAATGCTTCACAATCTATATCAATAAGTTGGATCTGGGAGTCAACTAAAGTTTTTTCATATTGCAAAGCTTGGTAGAAATCTGAATTATGAGGAGAATGTGAAATAGGTTTAAGGGGATTGAGACAGGTTGAGCGAGTTGGCAAGACCTCGATAGATGGTACATAATTTCAGTAATTATGCGGCTATCCACTGTGTATGAAGAACAAAGGTGTAGAGTATTTCTTAAATGGAGAGCAAATGGAAAGTGTTGATGTACAAATAGGTCTATGTTCCTAAGTTACTGAAAGCTCATAGACACGTACCCATGGTGTTTGATAAGATAATGGTATGTTTGTCTTAATTGCAAGAGGATTTGAGTACAGGAGCAAAGAAGTCTTACTTCAGTAAATGTAGAATGCTGCCGAGAGCGCACGCAGAGTACTGCATCGAGTTCAGGTCCCTTTGCCTAAGGAAGAATGTATTTGCCACACAGGGACTGTGACATCAATCCTGAACTGATCTCTGGGCTGGTAGGAGAGACCTATCAGGAGAGCTTAAATAAACTGAGCTACTACTCTTTGGAGTTTAGAAGAATAGGATGCAATCACATAGAAAATCACAAAATGTTAAAAGGGATAAACAAGTCAGATGCTAACAGGATGTTTCCCTTGGCTGTGGGGCCTAGAACCAGGGGACACAGTTTCGGAATAAAAGGAAATCATTCCATCCAGGAGGTGACTGTGAGGGATGACTCAATAAGATACAGGTGAGCTAGTTGTTAAGATGAGCAGGATGTTGATACTGTATTCAGTTAAAAATCCACTGCACCACAAGCTATAGAGTCTGGACCCACTGCTAGCCTTCCCTGCAGAAAGTGTGTTGCAATGTTTCAATAGCGATCTCCCTAAGGTATGTTGGTCTGATGTGTGCTGTGCTGGAAAAAGCTGTGGAATTCTTTGAATCTGTTGTGAATCTCTTGTATCTGCTGTTCACCTTCTTAGTTACTTTCAGCTATATTTGTTTGGTTTCTGAGGCAGGCTTTTTTTCCCCATTTATCCACTCTTAGAACCGATATGATCTGTAGGGATGCTGCAAAGAATAGTCTGTCTTTCTTCATTGAGACTCCAACACTAACTCTCAGTTGCCACTTGAAGGATAGTACCATTTCTTTGCTTGCTGGAGGCTCTTTAAATAATGAGGTTTCAACAGTCAAGTATGATCATTATCATGCCTGCAAACTCAGATTGCTCAAGAATACCAGAAGCAGGATGTTGATACTGCACTCAGTTAAAAATCCACTGCACCACAAGCTATAGAGTCTGGACCCACTGCTAGCCTTCCCCACAGAAAGTGTGTTGCAATGTTCAAATTTACACCTTTGAGTCATTGAATTCAAATGAGATCCTCAGCTTAATTGGACACAAAAATAATTTATTAAAACACTGGACAAACATGATGTCAATCATTGTATCAAAAATAGAAATCCATGTTCCTGGTAAATTTAAAATAAATATTGATATCTCCAAAACACAGATGAATAAGTCTGTTTCATTAGTTTCCACATTGAAGTTTGTTAAAGAAAATTGAACCATATACTCACTGTTAAATTAAAACAACAAAAATCACCCTTGTTATGGATTTGTGATCCTCCTTATCCCATTTTGTTTTTTGCTATATTTCTAGGGTCATATACATTCAAACAATGGAAAGGAAAATTTACATCATATTGTCACCAGAGAAAAGTACTCAGGCAAAAATATTGGCCACATTCACAAATCTCTCCTATGAAAATAAAATGACTGCCCTGTATTTTCATGGAGAGATTTCCAGGGCAGGAACGAAATAAGGGTAACAGTAGAGAGAAAATTTGAAGCACATAAGCTAATGTTTATGTGAATGAGTTTGTACAGATTGAAAAGTTCAAACAGTGAATTTAACTGAGGATTCCTTCAATAAAAGTCTGTACGGGTTCATTCTGTAATAAAAATGATTCAGCAAGTGTCATTTGCCCTGTTTATCATGTCATGTTCTCCTTTCACTTCCCAATGAGTGTTTTCTTCCTTAAGTGTCCTGTATTTTGCCTCATTTGGAAGACATAATTGTTGCAGATATAGGAAGTTATAATTACTATATTTTTAATCATTAGGGTGTAGATGGTGCTGACAAAGACAGCACTTCCTGCCCATCCACAATTCTCCTTGAGAAGATTATGTTGAGTCACATTCTTGAACTGCTGCAGTTTATATGATGTAGGTACTTTCACAGGGATGAGAGGGATTTCAGGATTTTGATTTAGTGGTGTACTCGCCTGAGTAGGGGAAGAGCAGTGCCAGCAGCGGTGAATACATTTTAATCCCAAGAATCTTTGATTATTCTGGTGTTCACGTTTTCTTTTTCATTTGTTTTAGAAAGCGAAGTCACAGAGAAACTGTGACCTACATAAGGATCAAGCCTTAAACAGTAGGAGATTTAAAAAGGAATACAATAATTTAGGGACTTTCCATAATCAATATTTCTTCAAAATAAATGAAACCAAATTAACTATATTTGAAACAGCAAGACAGGAGATGTGTTGTTTTTCCATGATCTTTCAGCTGATGGATCCCAATGTGAGCCATAGTGACCACATCCACAGATAGTGCCATTAAATTGAGAAAGTTCAGCTCAGAGCTGATGAGATTCAGACACTGCAGCACATCGGGACGGGGGGAAAGTTACTTGAAACTGTGTTCCAGGCAATCACACTCTGCAGCTTAAACATTTCAAATTCGGCCACTGGCTCGGGACAGGAGTGAGTGACAATGGGTGAGGCGGGTAGAAGATCCTGAACTCAACACTGAAGAAGCTTTAGCTCTTGACCTTGAGGAAAGCATCTGCAGGGAGGATGGTCAAACCGATCCGTGATTCAAGTGGGGACAGCACATAGAAAAATTATAGTGGTATGAGATTCCAAAATTAGTGGGTCAGATAGCATTCTTTCTGAGTAGGATTGAGAGTCCCACATGTTGTGTCGTCTACTTGGTGCCAAGGTGAAAGACATGTCAAGTTGGATTGAATGGTTACCGGGGGGGGGGGGGGGGGGGGCATCCTGTTGTTGTAGTCCATGTTGGCACCAACAACATAAGCAAGAGTAGGCAAGAGGTCCTGTTTGGGGAATATGAGGAATTATGGATAAAGGTTTACAAAAATGATCTCAAAGTTTGTAATCTCTGGGTTATTACCTGAGGTATATTCAAATTTACAAAGAGACAAGAAGATTAGGGAAGTAAAATATGGCTAAAGGAGAAGTGTGCAAAAAGTGAGATTCCATTTCATAGTGTATTGGCATCAGTATTGGGACAAGAGGGAATTGTACCATTGGGATGGGCTCCATCTGAACTGATCTGGGCCATGATCTGATCAGAAAGGCTAAATAGGGAGATTATAAGCACTTTAAACTAGTTAAAGCGGTAGGAAGGGGGGAGCTCAGGACAGATTGCTAAAGTTTCCAGAACAAGAAATAGGACAGAAAGTTTGGAAAGGATGAAGAATCTAATTTCAGGCACAGCAAATAAACTCAGAGAAAGCAGACAGTCAATGCAGTATACGAAACAAGGAAAATGAGCTTGGAGTGCAGATTGAAATTGTCAGGTACGATGATGTGGGTATCACAGAAACATGGCTGCAAGAGGAATTGGTCTGGAAATGACATAACCAAGGATACACGTCCTGTCACTAGGACAGGTAAATGGGCAGAGGGGCACATTGATTTCTTAGTAAGAAATTAAATTTAACTAACAACAAGTGATACAGAGTCAGAAGGTAGAGAATCTATGTGGGTAGAGCTGAGGAATGAGGAAGTAAGAATGATCCTAATGGGAGTTATTTACAGGTCTCCTAGCAGTAGTGACGATCTGAGGAAGAAAATAAATTGGGAGATAGAAAAGGCATGTAAGAAAAGCACAATTAAAATAATCATTGGATCTTCGACATGCAAGTGGGCAGTGACAATAAGGTTGGTAGTGGATATCAAGGAAAAGAGTTTGTGGAATTTCTACAAGATAATTTTTCGAGCAGCTTGTTGTAGAGCCCACTAGAGAACAAAGAATTCTGGATTTGGTGATATGTAATAAGGTGGATTGATCAAAGAGCCATGATTCATTTATTCCATGATAGTTTATAACTTAAAGACAAATTTTGTTGTAGTGATGCTTCAATGCTACCTGTTTTTATTCTAAACAGTACAAGTCATGGGTTTTGAAAATGCTATGGAATAAAGCTTTGCCAACTTCCTGCAATGAGGAGATCGAAAATGGCAATGTTGCTGTCACATCAACATCACATGCTTATTGATGTTATTCCTTCACTGTATACTTCCAGTGAACATAAATTATGTGCATAGTAAGCTTTTTATGAATAGGGTGTTCAGAATACTTTACATGGAAGTGTGCTCATGGCCACAACTGCCATTGAAGCTTCAAGGGGCCTCATTTGTAATCCCACTAGTAATTAATTTTTGAACCCTGTCAGATAAAGAAGCTGAACATGCTTGAGCTGAGGGCGCTGTTTGAGAAACTCCTGCAACAATATCCCAGAGCTACGGTGATTTAATTTCAACAACCATGATGTTCTGCCTTTGTAATCTTACAGAATTTCCTGAGTCAGCAATCCGAGATGCTCCTAGATCGGTTCAAGTCTATGAAGCTTTAGTTCAAAATGCCTGATATCATTGTGGCTGTGCTAATTTGCTGCTTATTTGTATCTCATAATTGTCATCAGCCATATCTCCAAGAAACTACCTATGCACTTGTCTTTCTCTTTCCAGTAGTCCTAGTAGTGCAGACTGGAGTGGATCTAGCAGTGCAGACTGGAGTGGGTACAGCAGTGCAGACTGGAGTGGGTACAGCAGTGCAGACTGGAGTGGGTCCAGCAGTGCAGACTGGAGTAGGCCCAGCAGTGCAGACTGGAGTGGGCCCAGCAGTGCAGACTCAAGTAGGTCCAGCAGTGCAGACTGGAGTAGGCCCAGCAGCACAGACTAGACTAGGCCCACCAGTGCAGAACTGAGTAGGCCCAGCAGTGCAGACTGGAGTAGATCCAGGAGTGCAGACTCGAGTAGGCCCAGCAGCACAAACTGGAGTGGGTCCAGCAGTGCAGACTGGAGTAGATCCAGCAGTGCAGACTGGTGTAGGGCCAGCAGTGCAGAATGGAGTAGGCCCAGCAGTGCAGAATGGTGTAGGGCCAGCAGTGCAGACTGGAGTAGGGCCAGCATCGCAGACTAGAGTAGGCCCAGCATCGCAGACTAGAGTAGGCCCAGCAGCGCAGACTAGAGTAGGTCCAGCAGTGCAGACTGGAGTAGGCCCAGCAGTGCAAACTTGAGTAGGTCCAGCATCGCAGACTAGAGTAGGCCCAGCATCGCAGACTAGAGTAGGCCCAGCAACGCAGACTAGAGTAGGTCCAGCAGTGCAGACTGGAGTAGGCCCAGCAGTGCAGACTTGAGTAGGTCCAGCATCGCAGACTACAGTAGGCCCAGCAGCACAGACTAGAGATGGCCCAGCAGTGCAGACTGGAGTAGGTCCAGCAGTGCAGACTGGAGTAGGTCCAGCAGTGCAGACTGGAGTAGGCCCAGCAGCGCAGACTAGACTAGGCCCAGCAGTGCAGATTGGAGTAGACCCAGAAGTGCAGACTGGGGTAGGCCCACCAGCGTAGACTGGAGTAGGCCCAGCAGTGCAGACTCAAGTAGAACCAGCAGCACAAACTGGAGTGGATGCAGCAGTGCAGACTCTGTGGGGCCAGCAATGCAGACTCGAGTAGGTCCAGCAGCGCAGACTGGAGTAGGCCCAGAAACACAGACTGGAGTAGACCCAGCAGTGCAGATTCAAGTAGGCCTAGCAGCACAACCTGGAGTGGGTCCAGCAGCACATCCTGGAGTAGGTCCAGCAGTGCAGACTGGAGTAGGCCTAGCAGCGCAGACTGGAGTAGGTCGAGCAGTGCAGACTGGAGTCGGCCCAGCTGTGCAGATTTGAACAGGTCCTGCAGCATGGATTGGAGTGACTCGAGTATCATGGACTCGAGTAAGCCCAGTGGTACAGACATGAGTAGGCCCAGCTGTGCAGACTGGAATGGATCCAGCAGCATGGACTGGAGTAGGCCCAGACTCAAATGGGTCCAGCAGTGCAGACTCGAGTGGGCCAAGCAGCTTGGACACATGGTGGCAGCATCGGAGATGAGTTTCAGCAGTGGTTGCATCGTTGAGGTGGATGCAAAGCAGACTTGGGATGGCGGTGAAGTTGAGTTTGAACTGGGGTGATACCCGATGGCATTGGTCGCATCTCCATTGGTGAGGTCCATCGATGACTTATAGTGGAGAGGGCATTGGTGGAGGCGAGATAGCACCGAAGCATGGCACTTTCACTTCAGTGGCAGTGGTGTGGGGAATGGCCCATGATGGAGGACAACGCAAAGTGCTATAAAGTTTGATACTATTTGTTTTTTTTCATTTTTCAGGCTTTGTATTTTCTTGCTTTATTTTTCCATATTTTTAGATGGCGCTGGGCAGTGGCGACACTATGCAACTCTTTTCATTGTATTTTGTAATAAAATATACATGACAGTGAGTAAACCAAATAAATCAATTAAAGTTAACTGAAATGCATGGTAATTTAATGTTTTGCTTCTGTCAGAAAGAGAGTTAGGTGAAGTACAAACTGCATCAGTGTAAGAATTTGTTGAAGTTTGAGCTGACATTGTAGAACAGGAGAACAATAATTTTGGAAGAATGACCCAATTAGGTATGAATCCATAAATTTGCTGAGGTGAACTTAAATTTGATGGTGATTATGTGTGTGCCAAATTATGGCAAATGTGAGCAATAGGAAGTGGTATATAAAAGCATTACAGAATGTATGTAATGTCAAGGTATACAGCAATTCTATGATACTCACACATCTCCAATATACATTAAACATAGTAATCCCCTCCAAATGTATATCTTCCAAAATGTATCGGCACGATTGTACGTTTTTAGTTATGGTCTTTTGAGTTTCCATGTCTTTAATCACTCCCCAGTTATTGGTTGTAACCTTTGGACGAGACCCCAAATTCTGCAATTCCCACCTTAAAGCTCTCTGGCTCACTATCTCTCCTTGCTCCCTTCAAATCAATTCTTAAAGTCTACTTGTTTGATGAACTGTGATCATCTCTCTTCATGTCTTTGTGTGATAATACTTCTGCAAAGTGCCTTCAAATGTATTACTACATTAAGGCTGCTAAATAAATCAAGCAGTTGGTGATCCTTACACAGGCAACTTGAAATAAATGACAAATCCTGCACTGGAATGCAATAAATGTTATTAAATGATTTTTAAAAGATTATCCAGTAAACTCAAAATTTAAGTCTAACGATGTCACCAAAATAGTAACTGTTGACTGTTTTCATGTGTGCTTTTAAATATACACATATGTTTATACAATGGTTATTTTCTAATTATTTTAATATTTTGTAATGAGGGTGTTCAGTTTTAGTATTTACATATCTAATTCTTACCTGTGCACTGGCATTTTTATATCAGTACTGGCGCAAGACAACTCTGGAAACAGATTTGAATTCAGATTTGTAAAGCTACTCAGTGCTGTTAATCTCTATATCACTGAATAAAATATATTTTTTTCAAGGGCAGTGCTGTAAATTACTCAAGTGGATTGTGCAAATATATACCTCATCCTCTTGTCTTCAATTTTCCAATAAACACATAACCTTGTAGGCTTTTTATTATAGTCTCGGTTGCTGTGGGATTAGTCCATACCCATTTTTTGATTTACTTTTCACTTGATTATTCAATGTGCTCATGTCTTTGATCATTAAATTTTAATGTTATGCCACTTACATTTTAAGCTAGATTGTGCTGTTCGTGCCACCATCTAAAGAATTGTATGCAGCTATTAAGTATTGCATTTTTATTTAGTATTGAGGAAGGCATAACTGATATGTATGTAAATTAGCTCACTGAGCTTGAAGGTGTGTTTTCAGACATTTTGTCACCATATGAAGTAACATCATCAGTGAGAGTCTCTGGTGAAGCGCTGGTGTTATGTCCCACCATGTTACCTGGTATGGTGACAAAACTTCTGAAAACAAACCTTCAAGCTCAGTGAGCGAACGTATATACTTATCATCAACCTGAGCTTGAAATCTTCTCAAAACTCGCTATAACTGGTATGTATCATTTACTCCTGTTTTAATGCTATATGACTGCTTTCATTCATTTTCTTTTACTCTATTTATTTTAGGCATCCACCTTTGAGATGGATGCTTCTATAAACTAAAGAAAAGAGAATGTTGAATTATTTTCTAATTGGGTATTATTTTGGGGGAAAAGGGCTAATAGAGCATAATATGATTTTTTAAAAAATCTGGTAGCATGTGGAACCTGCCAAACCAAAAACTTGAACTGCATCTCAACGGGTCCTGAAAGGTCACATGCCAGTGAATAAGGATCCAGCTCCAAGCTTATTCCTGTCGGTCTTCCTCTTGGCCAGCAGTCCCCTACATTTCAAGGCACATCCTATGGATAGTACGGCCGGTCCATGGAGGCTGGTATAAAATATGCACAATCTTCCCACATCATCATGGCTAATCTCTGATTAAATTAGAATACACGTGTCCACTTCAGTGCTGGGTGTTGGATCATAACGCTCCTACCAGGCCACTTTGCATGGAGGGGCGTGTACATATTTCAGGCATCATAACAGGCACCCCATGGGTCATAACTTGCTTTCTTTGCAGTTACGCACATCATGCCCACCTGGATCCATAGGGGGCCTCTGCTTTGCATTGTTTTCTTTCGTCTTTTTTAAAATGTTACTTCTTCATTTAGAGCTCACATCTGCCTTGACTTGTTCTTTAGCAGAGACACAAGGCAGCACACAGATTAGGGATAGCGCACTGATACAGTTTGAGAATTGGCTAGTAGACAAAGAACAAAGACAGAACAGCACAGGAACAGGCCCTTCAATCCACTACATAATGCCTTTCTAAACTAAAAACCTTTTGCCTAAACATTGTTGGTGTTCCGTTATTCCCTGCCAATTCATTTATCTGTCAATGTACCTTTTAAACATTGCTACTCCTCCCACCTGCATTATCTTTCTGGCAGCACAATCCAGGCACTCACCATGTAAACAACTTGCCTTTCACATCTTCTTTAAACTTATCCCCTTTTACTTTAAACTTATGTCCCCTAGCAATTGAGATTTCTACTCTGGGAAAAAGAATCCGACTATCCACCCTATTCATGCCTCCCATAATTATGTAAACTTTTATCGGGTCACCCCTCAGCCTCTGACATTTAAGTGGAAACAAACCAAATTTGTCTAATCTCCTTTCGTAGCTAATGCCCTCCAAACCAAGCAACATTTTTTCTTATTCAATTGTAGGCTATGGGTGTCACTTGCTGCCCATCCCTAATTGCCCTTGAGAAGGTGGTAGTGAACTGCCATCTTGAACTGCTGCAGTTCTGGTAAACTGTTGCTGAATGCCCTCCAAAGCCTCCCATCCTTCCGGCAGCATGGCAACCAGAACTGTACACAATATTTTAAATGTAGCATCACTAATGTTCTATACAGTTGCGGCATGACTTGTCAACTTTTGTACTCTACGTCTTGAATGATACAGGAAAACCTTATCCACTTCTGTTGGTACTTACAGGGGCTATGGACCTGTATGCCTAGATCCCACTATATGTTGATGTTACTAAGGTTACAGGATATTACAGGAAACAAAGAGTAGGAATAAACAGTTCATTTTCTGAATGATTTGAAGATAAGTTCACCACAGTCCTGCTTGACCATAGGTCTGCACGCTCTCATTATAGAGAGAGAGAGAAAAAAGCTTGTGATGGTTTAACATGAGGGTCACCACACCTCAGGTGAGGGGAGAGACTGAGAAGGCAAATCCTCCACAGTAACCAGAGCTGGTGCAGGAATTGAACCCATGCTGTCAACATCGCTGGATGTAATAAACCAACTATCCTGTCAGCTGAGCTAAACAACTTACAGGTAGTAAATAATGGGATTGATTAGAGATCAGTTTTTAGACCTTAGATATTCAAAATATATATTAATGATTTAGGTGAGGGAACTACATGCAATGTCCCAAAATTTGCAGATGACACAAAGCTAAGTGGGAGACTAAGCTGTGAGGAGAATATAGAGATGCTTTAGTGTTATTTAGACAAGTTGAGTGAGTGAGTAAATACATGACCATTGAAGTATAATGTGGACAAATATGAGGTTGTCCACCTTGGTTACAAAACCACAAAGGGAGATTATTAAATAAATGGTGACAGTTTTGGGAAAGGAAGAGGTGCAGCAAGACCTGGGTGTCCTTGCACACCAGTCACTGAAAGTTAGCATGAGATGTAGCATACAAACAGTATGTTTGGCCTTCATAGCGAGAGCATTCGAGTACTGGAGCAGAAATGTCTTGTGGCAATTGTACAGGGCTTTGGTGATAACTGGAGTATTGTGTGCAGTTTTGGTCTGCTTATCTGAGGAAGGATATTCTGGCTACGGAAAGAGCACAACAGAAGTTTACCAGGCTGATTTTTTAGATTGGAGGATTCATGTACATAGAGAGACTGAATTGTTTCAGACTATATTCAATGGTGTTTAGAAGAATGACAGGGATGTTCTATAAACCGATAACACTCTAACAGGTCGAGACAAGGTAAATGCAGGAGGATGTTCCAGTTGACCAGTCAGTCCAGAACTGGGCATCATAATGTAAGAATACAGGGAAGGCCATTTAGGAAAGAGGAAACAAGAAATTTCTTCACCCAGAGAGTGGTGACCTGTGGAATTCTCTGCCATAGAAAGTGGTTGAGACCAAATATTGAATGTTTTCGAGAAGGAGATAGACATATTCTTAGGCTAAAGGGTCAGAAGGGGAACAGGGGACTGAGTTGGTTGATCAGTCTGATAGGTGAGCAGTTTTGAAGTTTTCAATGGTCCACTCCTGCTTCATTCTCTTTTTCTCACCCTAAAGTTCTTTGCTCCCTTTTGTTCCAGATTGGGAAAGAACTGATAAAGGATTAAGGGAAATAGAATTTGTTTTGACAGTGGCTTAAGAGCATTTGGCGAGGGTAATATGACAATGAAGTGTGACATTGCATAATAAGAGGATACATGGCAAATTGGAGATGTGAGGAAATGCAAAGACAGAGATGGATCTGTTCACTTGAAGAGAAGCCAGTCTGAAGGAACATGTGTTGAATTAGTTTGTGGAGATGGAGTGAAAGGTTGGCATGATACACACACCAGACAACAGGAAAATATATCAGTGTACTCACCTTTCTTTCCTTTGTTTGGTCATTGAACTTTTTTTTGTCTTCTGTTCCAGCAGCATAAGTTCACATGACTGTTGCTGACCTCTTTGGCAACTTCTGACCACTCCTTCTGCTTTTGCTTCTTTCGTCCTTCCATTTGGAATTTTAGCTCTCTTTGTGGTCACTTACGACTTGCAGTGTTACATCTAGGAAAATGTAGTATTGACTTGGAAATTGAAGTATGGTCTTGGAATGTTGGAAATCCATTCGAACGATTTCTTTTTTTTTGTTTTTCCTCCTCCAGAATTCATGAACTTTCTTCTTTGCATTGTCTCTGGATTGAAGTACTGGATTTAAAATTAATGCAAGTGGGATCAATGTGCCAACTGCATCTAAATGGTCAGAAGATCCAGAGATCAGGTAGACAAACAATGTGTGGGTTATATGTTCACTGATAGATTTCTGAATGACCTGATTTAAAATCATATATAAAAATATATAAAACTACTTTGTATTTATATCGTGCACTTCCAGAAGCTTTAAAAACATTTTTTTTACATCTGACCTAACTCTTAAAGCCTCACTGAAGCCTGCAAATAAGCATAATTCACAGAAACTCCCGAAGGTAATGCATTACCTTAGATGCATGACTGGTTTTCGGTGGGGTTCATTTCCACCACAAGGCTTTTAAAATAGTGCAAAAGATCGCAGAAACCTGAATCGTACTAAATGCAAATTGCATTTAAAGTTCTAAAATCTTTTGGATTAAAGTTGCTTAACTTGTGCTGAGAAACCCAGAGTAATTTGAGGACAAACTATACATTCCTCTGTCGCTTGGACTATTATGAATTGTTTAAATGCAGACAAAATGCAAACACTTGCAGAATATCAATTCTGAAAAATTACAATGGCAATTTTCCAAACACCCATATAAATATATTTATGAGGACAGAAAGCAGATCCACCAGGACAAGAAGACACTGCACCGCATATGCTGGCAGACTCTGTTTTTTTAAAAAAAAAACAACCTGAAAAGGAAATTTGTCATCAATCCATCTTCCAGTGTAGTTGAGATCAAGGACATTAAAACTGCAGAATGCACAAAAAAAGATTATCAAGCACTTTGTGCATAATATATGCAAATAAGTACAACACTTTTAAGTGTGCATCTTGAACTTTCATGACAGTTGGCAGGATTACTGCACCATGAGATTCCAGTTTTACAAATCGTTTGCTATTCACAAGATAATCAGTATCCCTGCACAAAACAGTATCCAGAAAGGCTTCATATATACTTGAATTACTGTTTCAAGGTTGAAGAAGCAAACATCAATGTAAAATAAAATGGAGAGGTGATGGCCTTGTGGTATTATTGAGAGTCAATTAATCCAGAGACCCATTTAATGTTTTGGGAACCTGGATTTGAGTCCTTCAATTGGAAATGGAGGAATATGAACTTAATTTCAGAAATCTGGAATTAAGAGCCAAAACCATTATTGATTCTTGGACAATAACATTTGGTTCACTCATGTACTTTAGGTCAAGTAACTGTCATCTTTTCCTGGTCTGGTCTATATGTGATTCCAGAACCCCAAAGATGTGAATGCCCTTAACTGCCCTCTGGAGCAATTAGGGATGGCTTGGCCAATGATGCCCAAATAATGAATGATATTATTGAAAAATACTGCAAATGCTGGAATTCTGAACTAAAGACAGAAAATAAGTCTCTGTTGAGTTTCTTGAGGATTGTCCATTTTTATTCTTCAAAGGCACACTTGGAAGAGAGCCTCTACTGCACTTTTGTAAACATATAGTGTTATTTTTCCTCATGTGCCTACTGTTGAAAAGATGGGCTGTAATTAGGTTCCACAGATGTCGCAAACCTCCAATGACTCCTGTCCTTGCTCACACCATCTCTCCTGAACTTATTGATCTCTACATTGGTTACTTGTTAAGCAATAACATGCAGAATTCTAGAGTCCCCCTGGAAATGGGTTTGGAGAAGTCGAAGTGGGGGACTGTTATAGGAACGGCAAAATAGTGCAGCAGATAATGTTGATGAAGATATTTGGAGTGGCTGAGCAATTGGATAGATTTTCGAGGGTTGAGCTATAATATTGGGATCACGCAGGTCAGCAGCAACGTATTCAGCAAGCAATTGCCCACAGTTTTACACAACCTTTTACCATTTTCTGTGAAGCACAGAGTGTCTTCGGAGGATTGATAAATGGAAGCGAGAGCCCAGCAGGACGTTAGCGTTAGCTGAAAGTGGCAGCTGTTGAGGTTTGTTGCATGTAAAAGGAGGCAGATTGATTTCAGAGAATTGAGCACAGGGACAATTAGAGAGACTGCAGAGTGTAAAGCCACTGGGGAAGGCAGTTAGTGAAAAGGTGTCTTCCAGGTTCCCTGTGCAAGCTCAGGCAAGACAACAGTGGTCACAGTCATTGAGCTGCAAATGCTTCAAAGCTAAATGGCACACTGTTGTCAGAGTTTGACTCCTCCAATGTGTCTCGGCAGCAGAGACTCAGCATCACGGAAGGTTCAGATCATCGGCATCTTCAAAGACTATATTTGACAGCAGAGGTGATTTCTGATCAATGCAGAAAAAAATGATTTAGATGTACATATATATCCAATTACCAACTGATGCAAAGACACATTAGACAACACACTTATGAACCCTAACACTAGTCACAGCCCAAAGCATGCAATAAAGAAAGCAGAATCCAGCAGAAACTAAAACTAAGCCAAATAAAATTTACATTCAGAAGATGTTTATTCATGTCTTCTGGAAGCTTTTTGACAGTTGAAGGATCGCTTTGTACAGCAGTTGCTAGTCCTAAGGTTTTGCACTGGAGCAATCGTAACTGATTGATTCCTCTTTGCTCCTGGAACTTCAGAATTTTCCCTTTGAGAGCTCTCAGCTCTCAGAAGGGACATCCTCCGATGGGTTTGAACTCACAAACTTTACTGAGAAAAATATCAGAATAACAGAGAGCGGCCAAGCTGCTACCCTGTGGAAGTTTCTCTTTGACTGAAACTGATTTGATACTTGAACTGCTCCTCATTGACAGTTGAACTGAATTGGATGATTTTTGTTGGGCAGGTCTGAAAGCAGCTCTTAATGGGACAACCTATGCCCTGAATGTTACAATCTCCAAAACGGCCACAGTCAAATTATAAGGGATTAACCTTATCTATGCTCATTGGTGCCACCAACTGTAAACATGTCAATGTGACCTGATGTGTATGAATGAGTGTAGCAATGAAGAGTGCGCATGTTCCAATGTGTTTCTATTTGTTTCTCCTGCAATGTCAGAATTACAGTGTGTCAGATAACTTTCCTAGTCTAAATGTATTTGGCAGACTATCATACATTAAAGGCTCATCATCTCACCACTAGGAAATGATCTGCAAGTAACTATTCAGAGTTGTCATTGTATCAAGCACCTCTGACCAATCATGGTCCTCCATTGCAAGACCAGTCTGTGACTAATTGTACACCACGGCCTTTGGTGAGTCCCTGTTTATGAGTTAGTCACTTTGCTCACACCTCATGTACTTTAAGATATATGTTGTTGCCATTTTGCCATCATAGATGCCAGTCACCTTATCTGACCCTATTGAATCTTTAAATCATTTTCAAAACTGTTCATGCAACCATCCAGCATCTGCTCACTTCCGTGGCCAAGTCCAGATCTTCTTCAGAAGGTTTGATAGCCTTCTTCTCCCATCTATTGAGAACAGAACCTATTCCCATTCCCTCACTGCCTGCAGGGACATCTCCAGGCAGTGGCAGTTGTCAGTAAAACATGGAGCTACCCTTCCTTTCAGTGCGACCACACAATGAACAAATGGGTATTTATTTTGTCTTCCCTCCCTGCATCTCATTGTTTAGTTCCTGTTTGACCAGGCTTTAAACTTGTTTTGAAACCTTAGTACAAAATGCAGAGAGAGAATGCAGGTTTGTTGCCCTGTCTCCTACATGATCACATTCCAAATTCTGAGAGAGGGGGTTCATTAATCAGTTTTTCACTAAATTATCATTAGTTTCTGCAGTCTGCTCAGGGCCTGATAGGGAAAAGTAAAAATATCTGTAGGTATTCATAGTAACTAAGTGCGATGCAAAGCCCTGCTTTGTTCTTAACTATGAAACTCATTCTGAATGAACAACTGCCTGTCATAGGGCAGCACAGTGGTTTGCACTGCTGCTTCACAGTATCAGGGACCCAGGTTTGATTCCTGCTTTGGGTGACTGTCTGTGTGGAGCTAGCACATTCTCCCTGTGTCTGCATGGGTTTTCTCTGGGTGCTCCGGTTTCCTCCCACAATTCAAAGATGTGCAGGTCAGGTGAATTGGCCATGCTAAATTGCCCATAGTGTTCAGTGCATTAGTAAGGGGTAAATATAGGGTGTGGGAATGGGTCTGGGTGGGTTACTCTTTGGACGGTTGGTATGGACTTGTTGTGCTGAAATGCATGTTTCCACACTGCAGGGAATCTAATTTATGTTTTTTACAGATTTCTACAAATACATAGTAAATTAACAGATGCTATGAGCTCTTATACAAACAACATTAAAAAACTATACTGCAATATCAGTCTAATTGTATGTTTGTAAGCCCTGAAATATTTTTTGAATCAATGAACTTTTGATGTAGAGGTGACATTGCAACTAAAAGATGATAGCAGTACCTGATGTGCAGCAGACATATCTTGACAAAGGCTTTACCGATATGAAATAAATTCACGTGGAATCAAATGTGGAATATGTATGTGCTTCAGACACAATATAATATGCTGCATACTCTGTCAAATAAGATTGGTGGAAGGGATATGCTTTGTAAAAAGAATACACATACTTTAATCCAGAAGATATATTTCCTTATTTGATGTGCCGGTTTACAAAAAGATGATTTCAAAGTGGCATTGTTCCTTTATCAATCTTAGATTGCTCGTTAATCTCTTTTGTTAATTTTTTAGCTTGACATTCTTTGCCAAAATGTTTGAGTCAGGGATCACATTTTACAACATACCTGTACAAATTTAGACTGAGGTAGGCAAAGTTCATGTACCTGAACTCACCTGACCTGAATGATTGTGGCGCTATCTGATATTACCCCAGTATAAAGTTCTGTCTCAAAACACTGCCACGGTCTCTGCACTGTTATGTGGCAATTCTTACCCACCATCAATCCAGGGACAAGCATTTGGGTATTACAGAGAAGTGGCTACAAGGGGATCAGGGCTGGGAATTAAATAACCAAGGATACCTGTCCTATTGAATGTAAAGACAGGTGGGCAGAGTGGGCAGGATTGCCTTCATAGTAAGAAATGAAATTAAATCAGTACCAACAAGCCATAGACAGTTGGAAGACATAGAATCTGTGTGGCTAGAGTAGAGGAACTGCAAAGGAAGAAAAGAACCTGATGGGAGTTACATACAATCCTAGCAGTAGTCAGGATGTGGAGAAGAAAATAAATCAGGCAATAGGAAAGGCATGTAAGAAAGGCCCTATTACAATAATCTTCATTATGAAGAAAATAGAGGAGATTTTAATATGAAAGTGGACTGGAAAAATCAGATTTGTAGCGGATATAAAGAAAAGGAATTAGTAGAATGTCTGAGAGGTTTTTTTTGGAGCAGCTTGTGTTAGAGCCCACTGGGGAACAGGCAATTTTGGATCTGGTGATGTGTAACGAGACAGATTTGATTAGGGATCAGAAGGTGAAGGAACCCCTAGGGAGCATTGAGGATAATGCAATGGAATTCACCCTGCAGTTTAAGGTGGAGAAGCTGGAATCAATGAAACAGTATTACAATTGAGTAAATGTAACTGCAAAAAACATGAGGAAGGAGCTGGCCAAAATTCATTGGAAGGGGACCCTAGTAGGGAAGTTGGTGGAGCAGCAATGGTCAGAGTTTCTGCGTGTAATTTGGCAGGAACAGAAGAAATTAATCACAAGGAAGAAACGTACTAAGGAGAGGATGAGGCAACCATGGCTGACATGGGAAGTCAGGAACAGTATAAAACCAAAATGATATCTTTGTCTCTGTGACTCTGTGACTCTATGACTCCATGAAAGCATATATTATCATGACAATTAGTGGGAAATCAAAGGATTGGGAAACCTTCAAAAAAAAAAACCCACAGAGAATGACAAAAAAATGCAATAAGGGGGAAGAAGATGAAATATGAGAGTAAGCTAGCTAGTAATATAAAAGATAAGAGAGTGGTAACAGTGGGTATTAAACTGTTTTGGAAAATGAGGCTGTAGAAGTAGTAATGGGGAGCAAAGAAATGGCGGAGGAACTGGACAGGTACTTTGCATCAGTTTCACAGTGGAAAGAACCCAACAGAAACTAAAACTTAGCCGTGTTTATTCATGTCTTGTCTGGAAACTTTTTAACAGCTGAAGGATCACTTTGTACAGAAGCTGCTGGTCCTAAGGTTTCGCACTGGAGCAATCATGACTGATTGATTCCTCTTTGTTCCTGGAACATCTGAATTTCTGGTAGCAGCATACCAGAACTTCACGAGAGTCAAGGGGTAGAGATGAGGGCAGTGGCCGTCACTAAGCAGAAGGTGCTGGGGAAACTGAAACATCTGAAAGTAGTTGAATCACCTGGACTAGATGGACTCCATCTTCGAGTTATAAAGAACAAAGCTGAGGAGAAGCATTGGTGGTGATCTTTAAGGAATCACTGAACTCACACAGGATTTCGGAGGACTCAAAAATGGCGAAGGTAATACCCATGTTTAAGAAGGGAGGGAGACACAAGGCAGAAAAAGATAGCCCTGTCAGACTGACCTAAGTCGTTAGTTAAACTTTAGAGTCCATTGCTAAAGATGAGATTGCAGAGTACTTGGAAATGCATGGTAAAAAAGGGCTGAGTCAGCATGGCTTCATCCAGGGGAGGTCACGCTCAACAAATCTGTTAGAATTCTTTGAGGAGATAATGAGAAGGTTAGACAAAGGACAGTCAGTGGACCTGATCTGTTTGGATTTTTGGAAGACCTTTGCTTCCCACTGGGTATAATATCTTACCATTTGTTTTCTGAGATATATTTTCAAATTCCTGAAGAAGGGCTTATGCCTGAAACGTCGATTCTCCTGTCCCTTGGATGCTGCCTGACCTGCTGCGCTTTTCCAGCAACACATTTTCAGCTCAGAATACTGAAAGGCCTGGTTAGAGTGGATGTGGAGAAGTTGTTTCACTAGTAGGAGAAACTAGGATATGAAGACACAGACTTACAATGAAGAGATGGCCCTTATAGAATTGAACTGAGGAGGACTTTCCTTAACTAGAGAGTGGTTAATCTGTGGAATTCATTGTTCCAGAAGGCTGTGGAGACCATGAACATATCTAAGATAGAGATAGGTAGGTTTGTGATTAGTAAGAGGATGAAGGGTTACAGGGAGAAGGCAGGAGAATGGGTTGAGGAACATATCAGCCTTGTTTGAATGGCGGATTAGACCTGAAGGACTGAATGGTCTAATTCTGTTCCTATATCTTCTGGTCTTTCATCCTGTTCCATGGATTGCACCCTGATCACTCAACAGTTGCAATCCAGTTATAATTCATGGCACTTAAGGCTTATCTTGATGTCCAGATTGATCACCTCACCCTCACACAAATGCCAATGCTGCTAACCTTGCTTAATCAATTATTGCTTTCACAAAAACCCAGCTATTTACGACTCTCAAAGACACAGACAAAGACACAATCACTACCTAATGTATAATATATAATCACTGACGTTCTGCCCTCTTTCTTGCAGGACAAGGTATACAATAGGAGAGAGCAGTGAATGATTCGCAAGGAACATGGGTGTCTGAAGCTTGTAAGCTCCACAGAGAAAGGGATTCTCAGTGAGCAAACTTAATTTGGGTCTGTAACATCCAATGTTAATGAGAAAGCCTTGTGCTTTTTCTCAGATCTCAACACACCTTCATCTTACTGAGTGTTATGATGAGCAAAATACAGAGAAATCACATGGACCTCTTGCATCTTCCCTCATGCTAACATTTGGATTCAGCCAAGAGTAAGTTATCAGGCGCAAGTAGGCTGCAACCTCAGATAGGGTGGTTGATGAACTGTGCTGCAGATTGAGGACTCAGGTAAGGGCCTTGGTGGGGTGAATGTAGAAGAAGGCTGATGAGAATCCACACTGAGATGATGAGATGATAGACAGCTCATTTCCCCTGCACCCACCCCCCACCCACTTACCCCAATTCCAACCCTCCAGCTCAGCACTGTCCTCATGACCTGTCCCATCTGTCAATCTTCCTTCCCACCTATCTGCTCCACGCTCTTCTCCGACCTATCAGCTACCTCCATCTACCTATTGGGCTCTCAGCTACTTTCCTCCCACCTCCTCCCATTTAGCTCCCAGCCTCATTCCTGATGAAAGTCTTTTGCCCGAAACATCAATTTTCCTGCTCTTCGGATGCTGCCTGACCTGCTGTGCTTTTCCAGCATCACTCCAACCATGACAGCTTCCTGTCATTGTCAAAGACATGATAAAGCATGGATTCAATTTTCCAGAAGGCATCATGCATCATTTCCACTTGGTGTAGTGTTTGCTCCACTTGGTGTAGTGTTTGCTCCACTTCCTCATCATGCTTTAGATAAACAGACACAGTCACATTTGCCTCTTTATTTGTTGTAGTCCTTGTGCGGATCAGTCATGTACATCCCTGGCATCCCTGTCACAAGGTGAAAGTACTCTCAGGCAAATGCATAAACTCACCAAGACATCAGTAAAAACACTCCAGAGAAATTTCAGACTCTTTACAATAGAAACTTTAACATTTTTGCAATCAGGGTACCTGGTCCTTTAAAGGATACAATTGCAGGACCTAATTAGTTGGGACTTTTGACTTCCTTTTCCATTATTGGATAACACAGAAATTACTTCTGTCATCATAAGGTGGGAAACTGACCCAACATCAGCCTGTGGGGAATAACAATCCCTCCAATCATAACAATCATGTCAGGATTGCAACAATTTAATGTATTTGAGGATGTCATATAGTTATAGTTTTTCTTTTTTTTCAGGGGTTGTAGGCACATTGACAAAGCCAGCATTATTTGCCATTCTTAATTGTCTTTGAACTGATTGGCATGCTAAGCTATTACAGAATGGAGTTAAGGGTCAACCTATTACTATGGGTCTTGATTCACATGTGGATCAGACTTCCTTCCTTAAAGGGTATAAATGAATCAGATAAGATTTTACAATCAATGATAATGGTCAGTCATTGTCACCATTACGAGGTAAACTTTATATATCCAAATCACCCTGCCTACATCTGGGCCTGTTGCTGCTGCCTGGACCCCAACTACACCTGGGACTTGCCTTTGCCACTGTTGCCTGGGACTTGCAAAGAAAAATAAAATCCAAATCACCTCCCTACCACCCCGCCCACCTCCTTCACTTTTTGATCCCTTAGGCATTGCACTTTGATGAGAAGGACATGGCTTGTCACTGGTCAATGGGGTGTTTCTTTTCTTCCTGATGGTGGAATGTGAATAAAGTTTTCTGCATTTGTTTTTTCACTGTGTCCTACACCTACACACACACACACACACACACACACAACATGGGTGCTGGGGAATAAATAAGCACTATCGCTGTTTGGCGGTATTGTGAGGGTTCATATAAAACAAAAAAAATATAAGTAGAGGATTCAGAATCTCCTCAGTACATGGACACCCAAGCTGGCTGACCCCCACAGCCAGTGTACTGTGGGGGAAGAAGTGCCTCAGGAGACATCGCCTTCCATTTTTCTTCTTTGTTTTTGTATTTTTGGTGTTCTTTTCTTTCACTGAGCTGTAAAAAAGAAAAAAAAAGAATATATCTAAATAACCAGCTACCAGAGAGGAATTTAAATACACTCCCACAGATTTAGTAGCCTCAGTCTCTTGATTATTAGTCTAGGGGGCATTACAACCAATCCGTCATCATGCCCTGTAAGAGCAGCTAACAATGAGTGTGGCCCTCCAGAAAGCCAAGCTGAATTTGTAAGATATATTTTCAGTGAAGTGAAATTTTACCAGGTTTAACCAATCATAAAGATTCCACCATCCAAATGGCAATTGAATCAAAGTAGCAAATGAGCTACTGTTAAGAGAGAAGCAGGAATCAAGTACCGTGTGTCTGAAATTAATCATTAGGAAATATTTTGGGAAAATAATCAATAATCGTACTTCAGGAAGTTAGAGATAATTATGATTCTTGGTGCAGCAACAGTCATGTGGAATAATTATATGTCATTTTATGTGCATTCATGTTACTGCTGACAGTGATTAAGGATTAATATCTGTATAAAATGCTGCACCAATATTAATCTGAATCTGCCATCGGCAGAAATTACATTTTAAGTGACCCATGAAATAACATTTATTCCATATTCTTATATTTTATCCTAATTAATTAAACTAAGCTTGAAAATTGTTTTAAATACATTTTTTTCTGCCTGTGTTTATTCAGTTAGTTTGATGTGCATTAGTTTACTTGCTTTTAATGACAGTCGAAATTCTCCATATACAGCATTTTTGGCTGCTCAACGGTTTTTAGTCACATCTTTTTTCCCACATTACTCTAAAAGTCTTTTTCAGTTGAGTATTGTCCATGACTTGCAATCAGTCTTGAGGTTATTCATCCACATTCTTCTCTCCCCTTCCCTTCAAGGTAATCTTCTATATTGTTAATGAACATGGATCTTCAGTCATGTGTCTAAATAATAATGTTTATTTTAGCAATGCTTTTTAGCAAGCTTGGTCTTTCTGTTATCACTTCTATTGCTTATTCTGCTTTGGCAACTTATTTTTAACATTTTTGTCTACAACCGGCAAGAAATATAAGATTCAAGCCGTGCCAACAGTGAACTTCAAGTATTCCAAAGTGAATAAATATGGAAGTAAATTCTATACTCACCAAAGTGAATAATGTCTGTGTCGTGGACTTGCAATCTATTATTCATTGTCAGCACTAAATACTCAAAGGTCAAATAAGGTAAAAAGACTCAGATTAATCTAACCCAATAGTGCGTAGTAGTCACATTCTTACAAGAACACTGTTGCACATATGTTTTTACTCTTCCTGCAATTAATGATTCTATTTTTTAATCAACTTCTTCTGATATGCTGTGACACACTGCTTGAATCCAGGCCTTCTGGCCCAGAAAGTTGACTTATGACACATACCAAAGCAATTGGGTTGAGAGTGTCTGAAATGATGCATATTGAACTTTTTATTCCAGAAGCAGAAGAGCACTTCCACTCTATCATTAGCAAGTTCCAGAAGTTCAAATCAATGTTGAACTGGCAGTGACATTATTCAGCTCCTTACAATGAGGTGTTTCTCAATCTTGTGCAAAGAAGGAGCAATTCAGTAGCTTTCTGGTATTGGAACATAAGAAGATTTTCATAGTATATAATTATGATAATATGATGGATTGTGGACTTGCTATTGTCATAATGCCCCCTGTGGAGACCAAAGATCTATCAATCTTGGGATTGAATATTCTCAATAATTGAGCAACTACCACCCTCTAAGAAAGAAAACTCCAATGATTCCTAATTGTCTTCACAAATAAAAACTCTTCATCTCTGTCTAGGATGACAAGACTTTATCCTGAGACTGTACTCCCAGTTCTCAACCTAGCCATAGTAAACAGCCTGTTTGCATCTATGCAGTCAAGTTCTCTCTGAATCGTATAATTTTCAGTGAGATCACCTTTCAAATCTCTAACTCCAAACAACACAGGCCTGAATCAGTCCTCAGAAGACAACCACCTTATCCCAAAGCTTCATATAATAAATTTTCACTGTATTACCTTTATGACAAGTATATGTTTTCTTAGATACAGAGAATAAATCTGGACATAATATTCCATATGTTGTTAATGGTTCCTTGTACAATGGCAGCAAGGGCTCCTTACATTTATACTCCAGTATCTTTGCAACAAATGCTGACATATCATTTGCTTTCTTAATTACTAGCTGTGACTCCCAATAACATATTTGATCCTTATATAACAACACTCAAGTCCACGTAAACATCACCATTTAATAGATTCTCAGTATTTCAAAAGTATTATTTAGTATTTATCGCTGAATTGGCATTTTATCTTGAATCTATTGGGCTTTTAATTTGTACAAGTCTTTTGTACAGTATCTTATTGAATGCATTTTATTGGCAATCACAACCTTCCTTTCAAAGAACAGTGCTGTCTCTGCCCAATGCCTTTTATGATTTCCTGAGTGTTTTGGTATCACTTCAATAACAATGGATTCCCAACAACTGATGCAAAGAGATCTGGCCTGTAGGATAATAATCACAAAAGACAAATAATGTCACTGACAGGCCAGCGACAAGTCTTCCCTGAGGATCATTGTCCAGGAGGGTAATAGAAGTCTTGTCTCTGGAAAAGTGCCAACCAAGCAGACACCAATAGATCTATTGAATAGTAGTTCTGGCTACTATTGGTCAGGCTGTTGATGACATAACACCCACTGTCATTGGATCATGTGTCAAAGTGAGTGATGTTGGGAGGGGTAGGTCACAAACAAGGAAGGTCAGCAGAAATGGCAGGGATAGCTTTCAGTGTGCCTCCTCTTTCTTGATGGCGGGTCTTCTGATCAGAATCTGAAAGCTTTCCTAAGTGTAATAGCCCCTTTTGTCTGCAAGCAATTCCACATAGATTTTCTTGACATGCTCCCTTTATGGTGAAACCCTAGCTGCCATTGGGATAATACCAGCAGTGGCAAGATGAAGATATTATTTGGACAGTAATTGCTATGTAAAAGCTTCAGCAGTGGTGACTGGAAGGCTGTCCACAGGGCTTCCCAGCCTTCCCATATAATTGGGATGGTAATGGGAAGGTACTGCCGCCATCTCACTTGATTAAGTGTCCCTACCACCCATGTGGTGGGACCACAAGATTTCACTGTTGGTTTTACACAATTATTGGAATATTATTAATACAAACACAAAACATATGTTTAATATCTTTGCTATTTTTTTTTGGAATGTTTTTGTCTCAGCTTCTAAGGCATTTTTACTTACTTTCAATATTTTCTTTCAATTTATATACTTGTGGAAGCTCTTAATATATATTTTTTGCATTTTTGGGTACTTTGCTTCCAAATCCCTTTTAATCCTTTTCAATTTTGAGATTCTCCTTTGCTGGAATTTTAAAAATGTTCTTGTCATTAGGATTTATAACCTTTTCTGTCAATATTATAAAACCTTTCCTTCAATAATAACCATTTGGTTTAAACATGGGTGGATGTCTTTTCCCAGTGGAATGAAGCTTCATTGAAAATTGTGAAATTTTATTTAAATATTCATCATTAAACATCTACCATAGTACATTTTACGCTAATGTGTCTATCTCAGCCAGTGCATATCCCTTAGCTACACAATTACCTTTAGTTAAGCTAAATATTTTAGCTTTGAATTTATATCTGTTCCTCTTCAATTCAAATTCAATTCCCCTTAGATCCTTTAGTATGAGCTAACTAAATAGCCCTGCTTCTGTTCTAAAGTATTCTGTCGCTGCTTGATTTCATGATATATTATTCTGTAAACCATCTCAAGTGCATTCCATGAACTCGCCCTCCAAACTACAAACAAGGAACGATGAGTCAGCAGACAATGAGGAGGTGCAGCAACTAACGGACTGGTGCAGAGCCAACAATCTGTCTCTGAATGTGGACAAAATGAAAGAGATGGTTGTTGACTTCAGGAGGGAATGGAGCAACCACTCTCCACTGGACATTGACAGCTCCCCCGTGAAGATCATGACGCGCACCAAATTTCTTGGCATCCACCTGGTGAAGAATTTCACCTGGTCCTTCAACACCAGTTCCATAGCCAAGAAAGCCCAGAAAGTGTTTCTACTTTCTGCATTGGTTGAAGAAAGTCCATCTCCCATCCTACATCCTCACCACATTCTACAGAGAGTTCATTGAGAGTATCCTGAGCGGCTGCATCACTGCCTGGTTCGGGAATTGCACCATCTCAGATCGTAAGACCCTAAAAAGGATAGTGAGGACAGCTAAGAACATCATCGGGGTCTGCCTTCCCTGCATTACAGACATTTACACCACACGCTGCATCCGCAAGGCTAACAGCTCTTTGGATGACCCCGCACATCCTTCATTCAAATTCTTCTCACTCCTGCCATCCCCAGAGCATTCGATCTCTCACAGCCAAACCGTGCAACAGTTTCTTCCCCCAAGTCATCAGGCTCCTTAACTCTGTACGATTACACTCTATTCCATTTGCAATTTTTGGACAACTTTTTGAATTTCTGCTAAACAATGTTTATTAATGATCATTCATTGTTCCATTGTAATTTGTCCACCACTGTACCTATTGCCGTGTCTTGTCAGGAATTACTGTGCTGTCTTGCGTGCTTCTATGCACTTTATGCTGCCCTGTGCATGGCTATACTCTCGAGTAGTCTGTGTGTTTATATTGCACCTTGGTCCTGAGGGAATGCTGTCTCATTTTTATTGTATCAGCTGTATATAGTAGAAGTGACAAATAAAATTACTCTTCTGTCTACTCTCTCTACCCTCTCTACTCTGTAATGATTTGCAATATCCAATCCACATGATTAAATTCCCTCATGATTACTTCATTGTCTTGGTAAAAGAAGATTAATTATTCTCATACCCTTACCTGGTGATGAAAAGCTTGGTGGAAAATATAGAGGGGAAAGCTGAGCAAGGATGTTTATTACAATGGCATGCAACCGGAAGGTCAGGGCATTCCTGTGGACATTGTGAAGGCATTCCGCAAAGCAGTCAACCAGTCTGCAGCAGGTCTCGCCAATGTAAAGAAGGCGGTATTGTGAGCAGTGAATATAGTAAACTAGATTTAAAGAAATAGAAGTAAATCACTGTTTCACTTGGAAGATGTGTTTGGCATTTTGGACAGTAGGAAAGGAGGAGGTGAATGGCCAAGTGTTACAACTTCTGCGATTGCATCAGAAGGTGCATAAGGGATAAGGAAATGCTAGAAGTGATGGAGTGATGAAGAGTTAGGGTTTTGTGGAGGGAATGCTGACAGTTGACCAGAAGTAAAGATTTGTTTGATCCTAGTCTCCTTTTGGTGATGGTGAACATGGCAAAGGATGATTTGATTTGATTTATTGTCACAAATGTGACATCTCACCCTCTGTTCTTACATAAACTCTCATGCACATAAAGATTGGATATAGATGAGGGTAATAAACTGTTATGGTTATAACTATAATTATAAGGGCAGCATGGTGGCTCAGTAGACAGGCACTGCTGCCTCACAGTGCCTGAGACCCAGCTTCGATTTCAGCCTTGGATGAACATTTGTGTGGGAGTTTGTACATTCTCTCCATGTGTGAATGTGGATTTCCAGTGGGGTGCTCTAGTTTCGTCCCACCATCCAAAGATGTGCATTTTAGGTGGTTCAGCCAAACTAAGTTGTCCCATCATGTTCAGGGATGTGCAGGCTAGGTGGATTAGATGTGGTAAATGGAGGGTGAGGGTAGGGGGCTGGGTCTGAGTGGATGTTCTTCAGAGGGTAAGTACAATTGATGGGTTGAATGGCCTCACTGTCGGAATTCTATGATTTTTACCTCAGTTCCTGACACACAAAATAATTCAGTCTCTCTCATGGCAGGCTTATGGTTTCTTAGATGGTGTCAATTATTTAATGTTGAAGTGAAGTCCTGTAAAAAGAATGGTCTCAGCAAGTTATGAAGACACTCATTGTTGAATTTCTAAGACTGATTCTCAGGCTGAACTTCATATTAGAACAGGCCAGAAATTCCTCTGCAGATTCAGAGCTCAAAATATTGTCTTTAAGTACCTTGGTTGCCTTATAATTTGGACTTAAGCTGACTATCTCAACACATTATTGCTTTAATGCTTTCAGCTGATTTTAAAAGCAGATAATAATATGGCTTCTTCATCATGTAACTTTTCAAGTTTGACGTCTTTGCCAAGGTGATAGCATTTAAGGTGATTCCAATGTCCCATGTTGTGTGTTAATATCTTGAGGGCTTGAGACAAACAGTATTTTTGTTTTTTGATTGACCTATTCAATCTGATGATAATACACTTTTTGGATGATTTAAGGGAAGATTTTGATTAACACGTTTTTCCCTTTTAAGATGGGAACTGGTTTCAGTTCACAAAATAAGTCAGGTGACCCTCACACCCAACATTTCCAACGTTTTGTGTCCAGTATTACAAATATATAAGTACTGACTAAAGTACATAATATACTTGGACATGACAGTTCTTTTCCAAGCCATACATTTGAATAACGGTGTGTATATTTTTGAACTAAAAATAAGATAAAACAATGACTCTGACTCAAATATTACTGATATGATTTCCAATGGCCATAAACAGAACTATCCAGTTGTAGCAGTATACATTGGGTGTTCTTTGGAATAGTGTACTTTCATGTGATAATGCAATATACATAAACACACCTATCGAGATAAAAGGAATCATCGATGTTAATCATTTACTATTAATGATTTCTATTGAGATGGCAAACTTTAAAGAAAATAAAATGAAAATGAGATTGGCAAGAGAGGCCAGGAGACTTAACTTTGCAATGTATTCCTGAACAGAGAAATAATATTTAGATAGTCTAACCTGTGAATAACCTCCTTCCTTTCTTTTCAACTGTATAGGACCATAGGATTTGTGAGCAGAGTCAGCCTTGAGTCCCCTTACATAACAATAATCCAGCCAATTTAGAGTTGAATACAGGCTAAAAGGCAAAAGTTCTGAAGCCTTAATGTGAACTTCCTATTTAAACCTACATGGGTAAAAAAAAAGAATTTTTAAAAAATTTATGCAGTTCGTTAAGTCATCCAAAATTATTTAACAAATGATGAATCATGTCTCTTAAAAAAAAACTCACTGTTGTAATGCAGAGAAACTTTGTATTCAATTTTTACATAGAAAAGGTCTATAAAGAGCAAATCAGTAAATGATCTGTTTTACTAATCTTGAATATGGGATAAAAGTCAGAAAGAAAATATATATAAGTTTTGGAAAAAAAGAGACAGTGAATTGGAGTATCACTGAACAGAAGAATTGCAGGAAGGATGTGTGCATCACTAATTAATCATAAAGCACATAATCACTCATTGTTGATAATATGCAGAATTGTAGAATGTCAGATATAGACACAAGGCTGAGATGCTCAAACCATTCTTAAATCTAGACCTCATTTCAATATCAATGGTAAATTGTAAGCACAAAATAAATGGGGAAGAGCAATTACATAAAGCTTAATTAATTCAAGCTATTCTAAGAAGAAAAAAGCAAATGAAGCTAAAATTACATGTAGCAAGCTTTACTCAGCCTTCATAAATCTCTTGCCAGGTCACATCTAACCTCATTTTCCTGAATAGACTCTTTTGTTATCATCTTATTGTATCAAATACCTCCTCTTCTAGTGAACTCACAGAGCTAAATTTCAATCTACTGGGTGGTGTTGAGGTAGCCAATAGTATTTAGGAAATGAAGCAATACGTGTAAAATATCTCTTGCTTCTTAATGCAAGCATTTCAATTGCATTTCATTTTGAGATGTCCCATCCAATTAACATTAATGGTCCTACATGATGCAATCCCAATTCCAATGTTGGCTATCTCCAAGAAATGTTCTCCATCCTCTGGCTAAACGGATACAGTCGGTTCTAATATAACATGATAATTCCGTTCTTGTATGATCTCGCATTTTAAGAAAATCACACAGTGGCCATTTAAACTAATGGGGCCGGAATCATGTTATAGCCAATACAGGTAAGGAAAGTTCGCATTCTACAAATAACAGTCTAAATTCTTCAATCACGTTATTAAAGACAATTCCTGTTGAAGGAACACGCGTTATAGCAGAACCGACTGTTACTCTCACTCATTGGTCTCATTTTGTCCTTGCAAGAAAAGACAGCAGAGAACATCATAAGAAGAGAAAGACAATCAAAGTAGACTGTGCACAAATTTCAATGACCAGCTAAAAGGAGGAGGTCTGGAATCAGAGGATTCTTGGTTGGCCTGACCATTAGACAGGGAGAGGTGTTGGCATCTTAGCTACTCATTGACAAAATTAAATATCAGACAGTGTTATGTCATACACACTTAAAGTTGATGGTTTGATGCCAGCAGCAAGTGAGATAAATCCATGTGCTTAATTCAATCGCAAATTCATGTCTTTTCTCTCAGAGTATTAGAAAAATGCAAGTTAATTAAGGAAAGCCAGCATAGAGTTATTAAGTGCTAGTCAAATTTTACTAACTCGCTGAAATTTTCGAATAGATAATAGAGAGAGTTAATGAAAATATGGAGTGTATGAACTTTCCAATAGGTATTTGATGAAGCGCCATTGAACAGACTTGTGAGCAAAATAACAGCTCATGGAACAATATGACAATAGCAATATGAGTAATAAAAGGACTGAGTGACAGGAAATAAAGAGCAGTAGTAAGTGGTTGTGCTTTTAGCCTGAATAATGGTTTTAAGATTAATTCTAGGGAGTGATGGTGTTAAATCATATTGACCTCAAACTGTTATGACTTATTCTCTTTCTAATGATCTGCTCGAACTGATGAGTGTCTCCACTTTTTATTTGTATTTGTAGAGTCAGTTTTAGAACCTCTGCTCTTCTTGACCAATATTAAGAACCTTGACCTTGGTATACAAAATATAATTTCAAAATTTGGAGATGACACAGACTTGGAAGTATTGAGCACTCAGGAGAGGATAGTGTCGTTGGTGGAATGAGCAGAAATATGGGAGATGACCTTTAATATTAGGAATTGTGAAGTGACTCACTTTGGTAGGAAGAACACAGAGACAGTTTTAGATGAAGGGTTTAGTTCTGAAGGTAACACAGGTGACAGCCCAAGGCTATGGACATTAGTTATCTCCTATTACAATTTGAATTATTTCCATAGTCAGAAGAGATGTCACTGTCTCACAGGTGAGAGGCAATCAGTGAAAATATTAGTTTCCTAACAGCTGCAAGTAGTTTAGTACCTGCCCATATAGTCTTCTCATATGTTGATTTCTTTTTTTCTGGATTGCCTTGATACGGCAGTCTTGGTAACCTTCTTCTCCTTCAACAATGCTCGGTGTCATATGAATGTAGTCAGTACAGCACTGATGTCTTTTGACTACTGCCCTCAATTATGTAATTTTCAACTTCTCTTCATTAGGTCAGCCTGCACCAGAGTGCCCAATCCCAATGGGAACAGTGTTCTCTAATCTATGAGATTGACCCTTCTGTTTTAAGATTCTGGATTAGTGGTGCTGAAAGAGCACAACAGTTCAGGCAGCATCCAAGGAGCAGCAAAATCGACGTTTCGGGCAAAAGCCCTTCATCAGGAATAAAGGCAGAAAGCCTGAAGCGTGGAGAGATAAGCTTATCGCTCCACGCTTCAGGCTCTCTGCCTTTATTCCTGATGAAGGGCTTTTGCCCGAAACGTCGATTTCGCTGCTCTTTGGATTCTGCCTGAACTGCTGTGCTCTTCCAGCACCACTAATTCAGAATCTGGTTTCCAGCATCTGTAGTCATTGTTTTTACCTTCTGTTTTAAGGATTATTCCATGGCCCCAGAATTCTCAAACTGTGAGTGTCTTCTAGAGCTTTCTTTCAAATTCTTCCAAAATTCTTACATTTCTCATCTGAGGCAGCAGGATCAGTTAATGCCTTTCAGACTTAGGATCTCTCTGATCGTTGTATTGGGCCAATATACTGCTCTTCAAAACTGACAAGATTCACACTGCCCCACTCGACCCTGTACGCATTACATAAAATTTTATTCAATTGCACCTTAAAATGCTTCAACTTGCAGATAATTGCTCATTTACATTAGTAGATGAGACAAGTAAAATCAGAGTCTGACCCACACCTTGTAAGGACAAAAGAAATAGGCATGGTATTAGGCCATTCAGCTGCTCAATCCTGTCCTGTCATTTTACAAGATCACGGCTGGTCTTCCCCAGGCCTGAATGTCTCTTTCCTATCAGCTCCTTGATATTTCAAAAATCAAACCAACTTTTCTTTAACTACTTTCTGTATATTATTGCAATCATGCATCTTGATGTCAGGTCACACAATTTTACAAAGGGCTAGAGTCTCTTTATGAAAAATCTCAAATCCAGCCCAAAAGGTGAGTAAGATGAGCTGGTGGAATTGGGACAGCAGTGGATAACAGCAGCAAGACTCTCTGAGCTCTGCACAGCTGGAGGAAAATGCTGTACTGGGGTGAGGAGTGAGGCTTGGGCATCGATGGAGATAATACATGTTTTAAATTGTACAGAAACTGCAACACACACTCTGGTGTATCATGTGCAATTAATGTGCCTCTGCACATTAAAATCCAGCCCAAGGTTTTCACTCGTTTCTCCTTAGGTTGTATAAGCTGGATCCCATTTTATCTCTGGAGCTAGTGAAACTAATGTTGTTGGCCTATCGGTGCCTTGGATACTATCCGATTTGAGGCTATATGTGACATATGTGATGATGTGAGGTAATGTCTCCCTGAAAGCTAGCAGCACCCTTTGTGACAGTTACCATGATGTGGGCTGAGAATGCTTTTGAGTAAAATGCTCAGCAGGTCAGGCAACATCTGCGTAGTGAGGAGTAAAATGCACTTTGATCTGTTACCTCTCCTCTTCTTTCCACGGATGCTGCCTGCAAGGAATTTTCAGTATCATCTGATTAATTTCAAGTTTCCAACACCTACTTTACTTTGCAATGTGATAAGATTACTTGGTGATTACTTATATATGTTAGAGCGCTCACAAGATCACAAAGAGTTCCTTTTCATTTCTATTGTAATGAGGGCAATCTAGAAAAGGTCTGAAGCCATGCCAAAGTAAAGAGGTTGACATCATATCTGTGGTGTAACTTGTCTTAAATTGCAGCATTTCAAAGCAACACACTATTGGAATATATTTTCAATAATTTCTTAATTGGGTGTATCTTTAAAAGTCTTACTGATAAATTCACCTCCTTTTGAATGGTGTTTTTCTCCATCCTCCAATTTCATTTGAGCACTGAACTGTCTGTATATCATGCATTTTAGATCTGATGTATTCCCTTGTCATTCAGCTGCCCTCCCATGCAGGCCTAATGCATTTTTACAGTATTCTCAGCATGTTCTAACACATGTCTGCCACACCTAATTCCTCCTTCAACAGGATTAGATTATTGTTCTGGCTTTGATAGCAACCATGTACCATTCAATCATTTGCATCCTGTCAGTAGTTAATGGGCCTGGGGAGCCACACATGGTCTTTGAAATCAAATGCATAGCTGAATGAGTACTGCAACAGCAAGTGATCATATATAAAGAGCATTAGTTGCTTTTAACTGTGCTGTGTAATAACAAAAGCTAATGCAGTTGGGCCTCTGAAGAAATATTATGGAGACTAATAAAACTAAATAGCTTAAAAATATCTACCCTTTTAAACACATTTTCCAGTGGGCCATTTTGGGATCCTTTTGCTCATTCAAAGAATTTTACCCATATTGCACTGAAGTAGGCAGAAAAGGCTTTGAACTGTATTACAGAATCTAATGTAATTCAGTGATTATTCAGCCATGCAGTTGCCTATACTCCTGAGTCTCTTGAAATTTATATTTAATAAATACAGAAATAATGGTTTCAAGATTTTCATTAAATCCCAACCCCCGGGGTAATCAAGGTCACAGCTGCAAACTTAAAATTTGTTAGCCTTACTTAATGTTATTTGACATGTCAAAATATAACAAATGTTGTACATTTCTTCTTAAAAACAATGCTGGACACAGCCTGCTAAAACTTTGAAAAAAAAGTAACATATAATAAGAGTTGATAACTAAATAAGAGTGATAATTGATTTTAGATATATTATTAGAATCTGTATCTATGTGCAGATACTCATTCATTCTCACTCTTTATTCTATGGCACATTCTGAAAGCAGATGCACAATTCTTACTTCCTGAATGTAATTCAGCTCAGTCAGTTTGGTTCGCTGATAGTGCACGCTGGAAAACTTTGTTCTTGACCACCTTTTTCATCATTTTGATAATTTGCTCTCTTGTTACCAAATTACTGATCACTGAAAAACGCATTCTCCGTTTTATTCATTTTTAACATCTTCATCAAATTACCTTTTAATTTTGTCGAAAAGAGAAAGCCAATTTTTCTAGTTTTCCACAGAAATGAAGTTTCTCATCTCAGGATTGATTTTAATGAATCTCTCAATCACCTTGAATTGCATGATTTGAAAAGCCCTAATCTTGCAAATCATGCAATAATTTAGTGATAGTAATGAGTGACTATTAGCACTATGTGCTATTTCCGAACAATCATCTCATTCTTTTCTGAATGTGTTCTTCCACTGATCTTTTTTATCTCCTTCTTTATAATGTGTGTTGACAACCTTAACATTAAATTGATCTTGAATCCTTGTTTTTGACAGAAGAATTTTCCTAGCTCAAATTTATCTTACCTTAAAAAAGATTAAAGACTCAGTCGTCTTCTTCCGCCCACTCTTCAAAAAGAACTAAGTATAAAAATGATTTCAGCACAATTGAACTTGTACTAATCACTTAATGCACCTTTAGACAGCTTTTGATAAAGTTACATCTAATGCCGAGTTCAAAACATGGTACTTCAAAAATAACTTCACCAAGGCCAGCTATTTCATCTCCTTATACTCGTTAATCGCGCTGTTAGCTAATATATCTCAACTTGCTACTTTGAAAAGTTATACTCAACTTAAAATGTTAATTCTATTTCTTTCTGCATGATGTTGCTAAATCCATTGCGTTTCTCTTTTATTACAATTGCTACTGTCTGTAAACACTGAACAGATAGCATTAACCATTTATACTTCAAACCATTTCACTTTCAAACCTCTTTCGAGCTCAGATATCTAAAACATATTGCCAATCAATATGGAATCTGCAATATGATGTCTTCTACCGAGGTTTATATGGATAAATGTGAGCTGGTGTGTTCTGGGAGGAGGAATAGGAGGACATTGGTTCTGCAAAAATAAAGATTTAAGCTTATGATATTTTGGCTAAGTGTTATTTTGTTGAGTTTCATGGAAGGGCCAATAAGTTTTCTCTTGTTATCATCTCAAACTCACCTCATTAAGTCCCAACCACACCCTTATAGTGCCCCCTCATCTAATGCTGGCTGAATTCTACCACTCATCACAACTGGAAGAGCACACCATTGTTGGGATACCTTGGAGTAGAATGGTATGCTTGATGCCTGTGCCATTTTTGCAAGGCCATTGAACAGTTGGATAAGCACTGTCACTCCTGAGTTACCCTGCAAGGTTTCTGATATTTGCGCTAAAGAAAGTAGGTGCCTTTTGCACCCTGCTGAGGACCTAGTTGGCAGGATGGTGCAGAACAGGGGCATCCTTCTCCCCTAGAATTGCCAGAGCATGATAAGCCATCAGAGTGAGCTAACCTGACCTGGCCAATCCACAAGCTGAGTTGCAGTCCCTGTACACAAAGTCTCCTTGCTCTTGCCTTTCAATACTAGTTCCTGGTGCATCCTGAAGTGTAGGTTTGATGTGCAGCTTTAGAGAAAAACCTGTAAGTGGACGAGAAAGGTGCAATAAATGTCCTGAGAGGCTAGCAGATGTGGGATGCCATTATCTGTAGACACATAGTGTGTCATGTATCCTGGACTGTACCCTGAAACATTATTGCCAGATATCCAAAATTGCAGCCTGGAAGAGCAAACGTTGACAGAGGTTGCTGGGTATCCCTTTAAATTTCATGTCAAGGATTGGTGTTACTTAAGTTCTTGCATCAAGTGGTAGAGTTGGAAGCTGCGCACTAACTAATGAGGCAAGATTTGCGGTTAATGAGACTGACAATAAACAATAATCCCTTTAGTAGGCATCTCACTTCTCATTGGCATGAATCTCACCCTTGCACCCCAACGTCAAGAGAGGCCACACATGATTTCTCATGTGATTCTCCTAGACGTCCTGTTTTAGCCCATTTCTTTTAGGCCTCTATAAGGGTTTGCCTAATAATCGTACTTGTGAATATTCCTAAATTAGGGGCAATGAATGTAAGATTCTTATTAATAAATCCAATAATGACCCCAACAGCAACTTCACAACTTTTAAGAGTGGTGAAAATGTGGATTGCACTACAATCTAGAGCAGTTGAAGTGAAAAACATGAGTACATTTAAGCGAGATTTACATGTACATGCAGGGAGGAGAAAGGAACATAAGATCAACTTGACAGGATAAGATAAAATAAAGTGGGAGAAGGCATGTGTACACCACCACAGACCAGTTGATACAATTATGTAAGTTAGGTAAGTTTTACTGGATTGTAATTTAGGACTTTATCTTTGCCCTCTACTGCCATTAGTGAATCACATTTTAGTACATTTAATTCATTATTCAATTCTACTTGAACAGCAAAAGATATCTATTTGGAAATTTGCAAACTCTGCAAATATGTCTATCAGCATTCATATTGTTATGCAAAGATCAGAAGACGCTAGTGTGCATCATGCTGTGAATTGATCTGGATTATTGAAATTTAAAGTTTGTGACCTGTTTGAATATAAATTAGAAACAACTGCTGTGATATAAAAAATTATATCTGATCAAACAAAAACATTAAACGTATTTTGAAACAAGACATTCAAATCTTGAAATATTTTTAAAGGTTCAGAAGAATCCAAAACTGCATGCCTTTGCATTCTTTATCTTAAATTTTAACATAGTTAACTATTTACTTCAGCTATCTGTTATAAACTAAAACTGAATGTTCAATGTAGATTGAACAGAAAGATTGCCAATATTTTGGAAAGGCTGTAAATGTAGACTCACAGCATTAATGTCTGGTATTTTTGCCTATCATGAGACTAGTTTGCAATTAACTTTGGTTATGAAGTGATTGTAAGTGTGTTAAATACATAAAATATGTTGCCTCTTTGGCATTTGGTGTTTTTAGAATTACATTAATGTGGCTATTTTACATTTAGCACTGTTCTCTCTTATTAATATTTAATGTTATTACTCATTGCTTGGACATGTTACCTCTCTCAGTTCTTGAAATGGTTAAAGACTGATTAGGAATAAGCAACATACACTTTTAAGTCCCAAGTAAAAGGCACTATTATCTTTAAACATTTGATTGTACATAGCTTAAATGTGGAAGACATTCTTCAGTACCATGTGCTACTTGCTTAATATCTCGTTGCAAAAAATAACTTTGATTGAGGAGAGTGAAATCTCTCTATGAGCCTTGTTGAAGGTTTATCTTTTCTTTTTATTCAATGCCTGGATCCTTAATGATCTCTAATGGAACAGCTTTGTATCCCTTTGATCAAAATCAAGTCTGTTCCCTATCCATCTTTTGTTTGTCCTTGCACTGAAGCTCTTAACTATTGCTACACAATATAGCCAGATGCAAATGAAATCCAGGTCACTGATCAGGAGATTTTTCTTATGCACGAATGTTCTGTTAAAAATTTTCCTCCCTGCAGTTTTGGCTTTTACAAACATCTTGAGGTATTACATTATTCATAACAGTACAGAAGTCATGTGGCCTCCATGTACCTGCACTCTCAAGATCAAACTACTTTTCACTTTATATAAAAGCTTTAAAGTTTAGGTACTGCATTAGCTCCAAAACATTATAGAAGAATAATATGAATAAACTGCCCTAAGTAGCACTACTTGCAAACCTTCAGTAAAAATTTTACATTTTTCATATTGCTCTGTATTTAAAACATATTATTATTCTATTTAATGATAATGAACAGCTATGAAAATCAACAATGGCAGTGTGTACAGTATAGAAAGGAAAAAGAAAGCTCCATCTCCAAATTCCAGTCTATTCTGACATTATTATCCCGAATGAGATTCCCATCTTCCAATCCTGGGTGGTTCACTTGCAGTACTACAAGAATGATAGAGAGGAAGGAGCAAAAGCTCCTCATACTTCATGCTATACATGTAGCTCCAGAAGAGCAGTAATACATCGGAGTGGAGGTGGGCAGGAATCACACCTGACTTCTTGGAGAGTGGTCACTTCCTGAATCCACCCCAAACTGGTCTTTAATTAGAATCGATGCTCCAGAGTCACCTAATTTGCCTCCACTCACTTCATGCTATCACGAATGTTTGAGGTGGATGTGAAAATGATGCAAAATATGAAAGTAACTCATCGTAGAAATAGGAACCCCAAAAATGTTCCTGTCTGTCAAATCTAGCAACAGAACTTAGAAGGCTTGCTCTCTCTCTTTTTCTTTTCTTATGTTTTAGTGCTCGGTGAAAAAAGCAACTTGGAAAAATAACCATTAACTGAGAATATCAAAATTCGACACAGTTCATTATCAAGGAAGAAATAAAACAACAGCTAAACATCAACGAAAGCCAAAATTCTGGAGAAACCCGACAAGCCTGGCAGCATTTGTGGAGAGAAATCAGAGGTAATGTTTTGAGTTCAGTAACCTTTCTTCAGAACTCAACAGCTAAATAGCAATATGCTTAGGTTGCAATCTTGCAACTCAAGAATTCTAAGAACTTTAAACCGCATTTTCATTTTCTTTCTGCTTTTACTATATACTTTCTCATTCTTTTAAACCTATTACCTATATCTATTAGGTGTCATGTTTTATGTTATTTCACTGTTAGTAGGTAGCAAAATTTTCTTTCTTTCACTCAAGACAACTGTAGAATTGCATCCTTTGTTTTGATCTAGTTAACAACATTCTAATTGAAGCGGGATTACTGTGTACAAAAGAAACCCCCAAAAATCCTTGTTCAGACTAACAAAGAGACAGTTAAAAAGAGGGAACTGATTTTCCCTCTTCATCTTGTTGTAGCACTAACTACCAAGTTCCTGCCTGTATCAACATTCTAATAAAAATAGGAGTTTTTGTGCAAAAAACCCCTCAAGTTCTTGTTAAAATTCATTGACAGGATGTGGGCATTGTGGGTCTGGTGTCACTTGTAGACCAGACCTGTTAAGGATGTAGTGTTAGCTTTGATGTCATAATGGTTTGCTGCAATGTTTTGTATTAAGTTAGCCTAAAGCTACAGAACATTGTCCATGAAGTGTATGCACTCTGCTCTCCTGCCACCTGTGTAAAGTGAATATTTCAGCTGAGTCAATTCTTTGAGTGGAACATTCCCCTTCTTGTTGTGGCTTGAGTAATGCTGAGAAAGGTTGAGAAGTTGAAAAAAAAATGACATTGAGAAAAGATTTTTCCAATTTTTATCCTCAGGCCATAAATGGTAACTTCAGAACTTTGCCATTGAGTCACAACCACTACATTTCCACCTCACTGAAACCTCAAATCATTTGAGTTCTATGCCATTAACAATTCTCCTGTCCTTCACCATGAAACGAGGGAATGCAAATTTCTGACATGTCAATTAAAGCTGATACAAGGCAACTGTAACACACCAATTATGGCTGGCTGTTCCCCAGTCATTATGCACCTTCAAAACGAGCTCCCTTTATGCTCTCTGGCCGCCACCTCCCTGATCCTTTTTCTATGCAAAAGGAAGTGGCTTGTGACAGTGGGGAGCAATGAACAGTCAACCTAACTGTCAGACAGTGGGGAGCTTGATTACTGTGTAGCACTGGATTGTGTCAATGTCAGAGCTGCAGCAGATGCCAGCAGTTTATGCAGCTCTCATACTCCATGTACTTCAAACAAACAGTAATGTGAAAGTCAGGGGTAACAGACTTTAAGGGGGACTACATTCAGTCACGAGGCACTGCCACAGTCAGTCAAGCGACTCATCCTGTTCCAATCCAGGGGAATGGCTATGATCAGTCAAGCACTTGGTTCTTCCAGAGTTTGGTTTCCCATGTCCTTGCAATCTGGGAACTGGGACATGGTTTGTTCTGTAGATCAAATGCAATCAATCCAATTTCATAGCTACAAAACAATGGATAAAGTTATTTCCACAGTGTTGTCCTCTGAAATCCCTCAGCTATCATTATGTGCTCTGTGCTGATGCGCAAATAATCAAACAAAATTCATCAGCAAATTGTGCAACTGTTTTATTTTGCTATCTGTTATACATTTGATGTCTGAATTTTCAACATGGGAAAGAGGTCGATTAAATTCTTTTGTTTGTGCCTCTTCTTTTGTCATAGAGTCATAGAGATGTACAACACGGAAACAGACCCTTCGGTCAAACTTGTCCATTCCAACCAGATTTCCCAACCTAATTTAGTCCCACTTGCCAGCACCCGACCCATATCCTTCCAAACCTTTAAGTAACAATGTTCAAAGTTTCCTATGTTTCTTTTGAAATAGGCTTTGACGTGTTTCCCCCTCCCCCTCCAAACAATAATTGTTAAAAATCACTTGCAGCAAACTCTCTTTAGGATTAGATCTGATTTATGGTTTATTCATGCATCCCCGCCTAGGTGATGATTGTTGCAGCACATGTACACATACCAAAAAGGAAAGGAAAAGTTTACAATTGTGAATACCATAAAGGTCAGAGGTACGGACATTAATTCATATGATTTTTATTTGAATGCACAGTAATTTTACAGTTCTTTTCTGTTTGTTTGTTTATTCTGGCAGGTGCAGTTGTCTGAAGTTACAAAATGACTTTTGAAGTTGGTCATGGTCCAGTAAGTTGAGACTGGGGTACAAACTAGGTTCAGGTAAGTACATTCTTTTTGTGGAACTAGGTTTTGAAGAGGTTTAGAGATGGGGCTGGCTTATCTCTCCTTGGTGCCTGGTTTCTATCAAGGGGATTTCTTATAGGCATATCCAATTTTTGAAAGCCTTAAATTGTTTGCAGACTGTGCTATTAACAATAGGCTAAATTCTTTACAGACTGATGTAATGGGGTCCAGAGATTACAATTGTCCAGAGTTTTGGTCATGTGATTATTCCACTCTGAACCTAGTTCAACTTAATGAGGAGTTCCTATGCTATTCGTCAAAAACAATTGTTCATTGAATGAGATAGACTTTGAGCCACAAGCATCAATTCAGGCAAAGCGAGTTTCAATAAGTTTTTTTTTGTCTACCGGACACCTGTTGGGACAATGCACCAGCTATCACAATTTCTTTTATGTTTACTGACTGTGAAATCCATACAATGGCAGCTGTGAAATTCTGGCAACCATTTTCCTCCACTTTAGAACTGAAATTCCCAAACAATAATAACACATCACGAATCTTTATCCTGCTCAGTAGTAAATAATTGCAAAAATCAAGTAACAGACAGCCAAGTCCAATTTAAAATAGACAAGGAAGAATAGTTTTTAAAATAATTTATAATCGCTTTTGAGTCTGGAGACTAGACAATGCTTTACCATGATTTTGACTCTGACTGCTGAATCAACATGTCACCTAGAACATACCACACTGTCATATTCTAAGCAATCTCTCTGTGGAAGGAACCCAGGTCCTGCCAGGCTGTAACCTTCAATGACAATTGTGAATACCAATTTATTATGATTTTGAATAGTCCTTGTGTTGTTTCCTGCTTCTGCAAACATTTTCTTCTACCCATTCTCTAGTATATCCACCATGACTTGCATTAGGATGATAGACTGGAGGAAGTAGACCCTGAGAAACAATAGTCTTCAGCAGACTTGCAGTAGGCATGCTGTTGAAAACATGTTCAACGCACACACGGACTTAGGCTGCAGAGGAACATTGAGCAACAATGAGGTATATGAATCCCTGCCCCAAGGCTCTCTGAATCAATTCACATAACTCAGTGAAGTCAACTGCGAGAGCTATTGTCGATTATAGCCCAAGGTCTTAATAGCAGCTCTCTGAGTATCTGTCTGGATTGTCTCTGCTGTACATTTGGCTTTTGCTGGTGAATTTCAGATGCAGCATTATTCACTGCAGCTCAATCACACATCTGAATACATCTGTGCAAATATGGCTTCTGGATTCCTTATCACACCTAACAGCAGATGAGACGCAGCACAAGTGACTCAAGTAAACAAGCTACTCAAACAGCTATCTCCTTTAGAAAGGAAACCCATAAAGTCAGAATTACTGGAGTTACAGCAGAGTCTAAATAATATTTTTAGACTCTCTTGCTGCCTGTTAGAAACTGGGAGAGCAGGCAGCTAAAATTTCCTTGGGGAGAGATCTGGACACATGCTCTCTTCCTATTCCTTCAGTCCTTGGCTGCAGTCTCCTGCCATGCTGTATTACATTCTGCCTGCAGGCCAGCTGCACTTCCTACCACTTCCAGCTGGGAAACTGATTAGGTCAAGCAAATGAAATCCACGTTAAAATATTAGAGGCACACACTGGCAGAATCAAGATCTTTGCCAGCTGATCCCTGTCCCTTGTTACATTCATGGCTCAAGTGTCTGTTCTTTTGTTGCTGTTGCCACTTTCTGCTCCTCAGTTCTCGAGATTGTGATTCAGTGCCAGCACCTTGAGTTCATCATCCAGGGTGTGTATTGCTCTGCTGCTGCCTGGCAAAGTTGCAGAGAGTCGCACAAGATGCTGTGTGTGCTGACTTGACTGGCAATGAGGGCATCATTGTTAGCTCTGCAGCTCTGCCAGGTCTACAAAGGCAAGAAATGAGCAGGTGTCAAAATACTGCATGAAAGCAACATTTTTGATCACACTACCACGATATGAGTGAAGTGACTGAAGTCGTGTTTATATGTGCTGATAGTTGAGTAGATGACAAGGAGCAAAAAAAAGAACAAAAGGTTCCACTGTGACTCACATAAATAATGTAAGTGGTTTCACGCAAGTTCTGGAGGCATAGTTAGGACAGGTAAATGACAATGTATCTCCTAATTTATACAAAATGAAAATGCATCATACATTTAGTTAATAAGAATACTTTGAGTGAAATGTTTTAACTATTGTCGATGCCACAGTTTGAGTCATGTAATCACTTATATTTCCCCTTTGCTATTGTGTAAGTGCATTCAATGTAGGCTTTTCCTCATGATAGCTTTGTTCAAGACAATTTTCTAATGAAGATTTCTCTAATTCAGGACAAAATTATCTATTCATTGAATGGACTTCAATTGATGGCAGGGTAAGAAACCTGTCCATGGGCTTTCTGCCATGGATTTAATTTGAATAGGGGAGAGAGAATCTTGGGATCCATACCTGAATGCACTATGTCACCAAAACTACTAGAAAGGACAGTACAAGATCCCACTCTACATTTGGATCGATGCAATCTTTCCTGAGGAAATAGTCAATGATGTCCTCCAAAAATTTCATATCATGATTTACACTAATAATGCTTTTTGTATCAGCCCAACAAATCAATGGTCACAAGACATTACCAAATGTGTTTTTAGAGTATAGTATGAAATAATCGCCAGCCTACATTATCTCATTCAAACATGACCATTTAAATACCCTCCTTGGACAATTAACTGTCATGGTGCCCAAACAACAATGCAGTTAATGGCAAACCAATCTTTAAGTTCTGCCATGGAATTCTCAGCATCTACTATAACAGTGATAGACAGTTTATAATTACAGCCAAAGGACACCCTACTGTTGTGAAGTCTAAATTAGGTGCTCAGGATCTAAACAATCTTTGAATCAACAACCTTATAACTTAGCTATAGAAGTGTTATCAATGAAGTTAAGCTGAAATCAAGAATATCTGTCTCGATAGCTTGAATGTTTGAATTCATGTTTTGTCTCTTGAGATAATTTTGTCTTTAGACTTGATATGGATGTGGTTTATTTTGAAATAGATAATCAAATAGGTTTCAATTATAAATGATTTGTCTTTAAATATATTGGGTAGTATTCACTGAGTGGCTCCTTGCAAATAATAAAATGCTCAATTTTACTCTGAATACCAAAACCATAGCAACCAAATCAATGATTACTGTATAAAATAACTTGCAAAGCAACTTTGAATGGTGATCATTCTGTGCTTTTCTGATAATAAATTGAGTATCTGCAAACAACTTGAGAGCTCAAATACTCAATTTTCTTGATTGTCCTTGTATTTCAATCTCTGGGCTCTGAACCGTACATAAGTATATGGTAAACGAAGAGTAGTAGGAATACTCCTTAGTTTTTTTTCTAAATCTTTCTGAAGTATCAGCAAGTGCTTCTGAGTCAAATTTGTCCTTCTACTAACCTCCACAGTGACAGATGAAAATAATCTTACAAAGTATACAAAACTCTTTGGTATTTTAATGGGCATTTCATTGATTGATGTCGACTGATCCTTACCTAATACGTAGTGGTGAACTTTATGCTTCAGACAATTCTTCACCAACCCTCTAAAGTTGCTCTGTGAATAACTCGAGTTTTGCTTTTGTGGAAAGGTCGATGAAGCCCATATTATTGGCATAGTTGAAATCAATCACATAGATGGTTCCTAGTTTAATGTCATGGTGCAAACTATTTCCCCCATTTTTCATTATTTGTTCAAGAAAGCTATTGAACAGTAATGGAAAGAAAGAGTGTCGTTGTTCAAATTTTCAGAGGAACCAATTATTAAGTCTGTTTTTTATTTAAAAATCACATTTAGAGATGCTCTGCATTTTGTTGTGATTAATACTAACTTCCAGTCAATGCCTATTGATATAAACATTTGCCATATAACTTCTCACTGCATTCTACTGCAAACAGGCTTGCAGTTAATGAATTATGTGTGCAGTGATATTTTAAACTCACTACACTTTGCAGATGTTTTCTGCTTCCTCTTACCCACGTAGCTTATGAAATTTTCTGATGAGATCAGAATGATGCAATTTATTTTCCACGTTGGATATTTACAAAACCTTTTCCAATACAGATTATTTTTATTGTTTCTTATTTTTGGATGAGAGGTTGCAGAATGTGATATTGTACTCAAAAGTACCAGCAATTCGTTCACTGCATTTTCACTGTTACATAGCAATTAAAACAATATATCCACTTGGTTTGCTTCCAGGCTGATTCCAGTTTGAAAGAAGTCAAGCATTCAGAAGCAGTAAATGTTGAACAGCTGTATTGCCACAAGCTGCAAGAAGAGTTAATAATGTGCTGCTTTTGTCATTTATTGAGATCTACTTTGAGATAGAAATTCAGCAACCCACTGATAACTCATATCTTACAAATCATGGAGAGTACTGGAACATTAATAAAAACACACTTTTTTGAAATACTGCTGTACTTCAACCTTTGTAAAATCATGAACCATTTGGCCACATCTGTACTTACTGACTTGCTTGAACCTTTTCATTTTCAAATCCCTTCTACAAAGCCTGATTAACTCTATTACTATCTACATTTTAAGGGATATTTGCACAAAACTGCCAGCTGGTTATATGTCAAGAACCATGGAATTAATATAATTCTAAAATTTAGATTAAATTTTCCAATTTAATTCACTAAATCAATTGTGCAGGGGCAATTCAACATTACACCCGTCTAAATGCTCTTTTACATATATTTTGCAGCAGTTCTAGTTTCTATCACTTCTTTAATGTTATCTAGCCCTTTAACCTATTAATTTCATGAGTTAGAAAAGATGAATATAGATTAACAGGCGGATAGTTGTTCAGTGGGGAAGCATCATGGTCAAAAGACTTTTTGGATGTCCAATCCTGTATTCTGGTTGGCCCATTTTTCCATTAAATCTCTTTAAGTTAGTTGTCCCTTCATTTCTTCTTAATGTGTTAACTGATTCTTATTCCTTCAAAACTCCTTTAAATCTGTAGCTTCTCAAAGTTGTTTGCCATCTTTGTCTTCAAGCTTGTATCCTTCCATTAATTCCATGTTGTTTTAACATTTTTGCCTTAAAATGTATTAATGTATTGCATTATTTCTTTCAAGTTTCAAATTGTACGAAATACTAACACTGTACCCAAGTGATTTATAGTCCTGCCTTTAAATTTATCAAAATGGAAAGTGATGGCACAGGACGAAAGGTTTCAGATTCTTGGGATACTAGGACAGACTCTAGGGACGACATCACCTCTACAACGAGTAACTTCACCAGATCTGGAACTGAGTTCCCTATAGGCCATTTTGGGAGTGTTATTGGGCAGGTTTTAAAATAACTTGGCAGGGGTGAAGGAATCAAGGGCGAAGAGTAATGAAGAAAACTAAGCTTTACAAAATATTTAGAGATGCTACTGGAAGTAGCGTAGACAATAGAAGTTAGCAGATGAAATGAGGGTAAGGAAGAAAATGTTGAAATCAGGGTTACTGATGCATGTTTGTGAATGCACAGAGTATAATAAATAAGGTTGGGTAGCTAGAGTCAGATTGCTTATAGGAATTTTGATGTTGTTGCAATAACAGAGACCTGATTCAGGGAAGGGCAAGACTGAATGTTAAATATTCCTGGTTACAAGATATTTAGAAAAGGTAGAAAAGTGATGAAAGAAGGAGGGGTAGCAGTATTGGTCAATGAGGCATTGTTTTGCTGGAGAAAGATTATGTCTCAAAGGGTCCAAGCACAGAATCAATTGGACTCAAACTAAGGAACAAAAAGGGTATGATTACATTGCTAGGTATAGTCAATAGAGCACAGACTAGTGGAAAGGATGTAGAATTTGCAGGGAAATTACAGATAGATGTCAACTTTATAGGGTAATTATATGGGAGACTTCTATTGCTTAAATACAGACAAAGATACTTGTCGTACAGGGTAGTGAGTGGCAAGTGTTCCTGAATTGCATGCATTAGAGCTTCCAACAGCAGTATGTTTCCAGCCTAGTAATAAAGGATGCTCTGTTGGATCTAGTTCTTGGAAATGATGTGGGCAAAGTGGATAAAGTATCAGCTGTGGACCATTTAGAAAGCAATGTTCATTGCATCATAAGGTTCAGGATGATGGAGGAGAATGATGTTTAAAGATGCATGGTGTGAAAAATCAATTAGCAGAGTGTGGACTTTAATGATGCGAGAACAGAGTTAGACAGGAAAAAATGGAATAAGCAGTTGGTGGGCAAAACACTAACAAAACAATAGGTTACCTTCCTGATGAAGGGCTTATGCCCAAAGCGTTGATTCTCCTGCTCCTTAGATGCTGCCTTCTACCTTCTCTCAACTACCTTCTAAGGGGAGATTTTGGTTTTGGATACAGTCAAGATATATTCCTTCAAATCAGCAAGGAAGGACAAATGAATCCAGAGTTCTTTGGATGACAAAAAAGGTGGAGACTAACATAAGGAAGAATAAGTGCTTACAGCATTTAAAAGACATTCAGATAAATACTTGAATGGGCAAGATTTGGAGAGATATGGGCCAAGTAGAGACAGGTGGGGCTAGTTTAGTTTGGGTACATGATCAGTGTGGACTAATTGGACCAAAGAGTCTTTTCTGTGCTGCATGACTCTATAAATTTATAAATACCAGGGAGGAAATAAAATTGAAAAACAGGAAGAATTTCAAAGATTCAGCTGGAAGATGAAAAACAAATATAAGAAGCAAAGGGGAATTATGAGAAAAGACTGGCAGGCAACATAAAGAGGTGTCCCAAAGTTTTCTATAGCAAGATAAATATTGAAAGGGTGGTAAAAAGAGGAGTTGGGTCAAGTAGGGATCAAAAAGGATGTTACCACCTTGAGGCTGGTGTGTTAAATTTAATATTTTGCATCTTTCTTTATCAAAGAAAGGCTGTGGTGATAGACGAGGGAACTCTGACATGAAAAATGTTCAAATTTTATAGAGAGATGTATTGGATAGACTGTTGATATTTAAAAGTGATGAGACACTAGGACCAAATGAGATGAATGCAAGAATTGGTAGAGGGTTGTTTTTCAGACTGGAGGCCTGTGACCAGTGGAGTGCCACAAGGATCAGTGCTGGGCCCTCTACTTTTTGTCATTTACATAAATGATTTGGATGCGAGCATAAGAGGTACAGTTACCTTTTTTGCAGATGACACCAAAATTTGAGGTGTAGTGGACAGCAAAGAAGGTTACCTCAGATTACAACAGGATCTGGACCAGATGGGCCAATGGGCTGAGAAATGGCAAATGGAGTTTAATTCAGATAAATGCGAGGTGCTGCATTTTGGGAAAGCAAATCTTAGCAGGACTTATACACTTAATGGTAAGGTCCTAGGGAGTGTTGCTGAACAAAGAGACCTTGGAGTGCAGGTTCATAGTTCCTTGAAAGTGGAGTCGCAGGTAGATAGGATAGTGAAGAAGGCGTTTGGTATGCTTTCCTTTATTAGTCAGTGTATTGAGTACAGGAGTTGGGAGGTTATGTTGCGGCTGTACAAAACACTGTTGGAATATTGCATGCAATTCTGGTCTCCTTCCTGTTGGAAAGATGTTGTGAAACTTGAAAGGGTTCAGAAAAGATTTACAAGGATGTTGCTAGGATTGGAGGATCTGAGTTACAGGGAGAGGCTAAACAGGCTGGGGCTGTTTTCCCTGGAGTGTCGGAGGCTGAGGGGTGACCTTATAGAGGTTTACAAAATTATGAGGGGCATGGATAGGATAAATAGACAAAGTATTTTCCCTGGGGTCAGGGAGTCCAGAACTAGATTAGATTAGATTACATTACAGTGTGGAAACAGGCCCTTCGGCCCAACAAGTCCACACCGACCCGCCGAAGCGAAACCCACCCATACCCCTACATTTACCCCTTACCAACACTACGGGCAATTTTTTAGTATGGCCAATTCACCTGACCCTGCACATCTTTGGACTGTGGGAGGAAACCGGAGCACCCGGAGGAAACCCACGCAGACTCGGGGAGAACGTGCAAACTCCACACAGTCAGTCGCCTGAGGCAGGAATTGAACCCAGGTCTCAGGCGCTGTGAGGCAGCAGTGCTAACCACTGGGCCACCGTGCCGCCCACCAGAGGGCATAGGTTTAGGGTGAGAGGGGAAAGATATAAAAGAGACCTAAGGCGCAACGTTTTCACATAGAGGGTGGTACGTGTATGGAATGAGCTGCTAGAGGATGTGGTGGAAGCAGGTACAATTGCAAGATTTAAGAGGCATTTGGATGGGCATATGAATAGGAAGGATTTGGAGGGATATGGGCCGGGTGCTGGCAGGTGGGGCTAGATTGGGTTGGGATATCTGATTGGCATGGACGGGTTGGATGGAAGGGTCTGTTTCCATGCTGTGCATCTCTATGACTCTATGACTCTAATTTGTAAGACGTGAGAATGGAAATTGCAGGGGAACTGGCCACAATCTTCAGACTTCCCTAGACTCAGGAGAGGACTGGAGCATTGTAAAAATTATGGACTTGTTCAATGAAGGTGATAAGGATAAGCCCAGTAATTACAGGCAAGTCAGCACAAATTCAGTGGCAGAGAAGCTTGTAGAAACAATTACTCAGTAAAGAATTAGCAGTTCTATGGAAAAAATGAATGTTGATTGGGAAGAGTAAGCATGATTTTCTCAATGGGAAATCATGCTTATCTAAATTGCTATAGAGTTTTTGCAGAGTTAACAAGAAGGGTAATACTGTTGATATGGTATTCTTTTTTGACTTTCAGGAGGTTTGATACAGTGCCACACAACAGACTGGTGAGGAAGTTATAGACCATTGAATAAATGACTCAGTGGCAACATGGATACAAAATTGGCTGAGTGATAGGAACTAGAGAGCAGTTGAAAATGAATATGTTTTGGGTAAAAGAAACAAGAATGAGGGAGCACAGATTAAAGTTGTCTGAATGAATGCACTAAGAAGTGAGGAGAAATCTTTTCACACAGCAAGAAGTTAGAATATGGACTGCATGGAAATTTGGTAGAGACAAGATACCATTGAAACATTTAAAACAGTATTGGATGATTATTTGGATAAAAATAACATGCAAAATTACAGGGAAAATGCTGGAAATTGGCTTCAGGCAATGATGGAATAATGGGTAAAGTTGTCCCCATCAACATCATGACTCTTCTGTGGTACTGTGACAATAGATGATTCTCACTTTCTTAAGCATTTCCTCACCTTTTTTAGTTAAATGGCAGTTTTCCACTTTTATCTGCATACAATGGATGCTTCATCGCTTTTCAGAGCCATAAAAATCTCCTTGCAGAATTTTAAATTAAGTTCTTTGGCAATGGCCTTAATGGATCATCCTGTGAAATACCAGTTTAAATCATAATTGTCCTGATCTTCAAACACCATCTTAACATTCTTTTAAGTTTCTTCTTCCGTTAGACTCTTTCTTCAATCTGGGTGCTTTCCAATATTGCACCTCTATTATAATGTGCCTCATGGAGCTTACTCATCGTTGCAGTGATGCTCATTTTAAGAGATCAGGATTTTTCCTCAATCTCTTTCTTTTCTGCTTGGTCTTTAGGCCATTCTGAAAATGTTTTCATTAGTTCTTCTTGAATCTTTAACTTTTACTTCTGGAGTCTTCACTTGCTTCCTACAGAAATTTAGTCTCTAAGTTCATAGACATGTGGAAACACAAAAGATGGGAAGAGGAGTAGGTCATGTGACCCCTTGAGCCTGTTCCCCTATTCAATATGGTCATGGCTAATCATTGGGCTCAATGCCCCACTCCCGCCTTCTATTCATATCCTTTAGTCCCTTTAACCACAAGAGCGATATTTACCTCAAGTCTTTCACAAAGACTTGAAAACATGTCTTTGTGCAAGCACTTGGCTTCTTTCCTTGTATGGCTAGTTTTCTTCACTCTACTGTTTTCACTGAACCTTTTACTAGCGCTTTGGTGAAGGTTTTCTCCTATGGTGTTGTTTTTGATCTGTTGGCCATTGCTATGTTTGTTCTCTTGAAGCACTGTTTTTTAAAGTTGTAAAGTCACCTGTCTTCAAAATATTTTTTCTTCAGGGTTAATTGAAATTCAAAGCTGCGTTTCTGTTTACCAGGGTGGTTGTGGCTAGGGTTCTTTGCTGCCAGCATTTCAACTGTCTTCTCTTTGAAAACATCAAATTCACAAATGGTTAGACAGCCCTTGATGAGGCACTGTAACACAAACAAATAGTTAATGGAAACTTACACAATAAATGAAACATTTTAAATCAAGGTATCATTTTCCATGGCAATGATGCATCCCATGCCGGCTGGTGCCTACTCATCTATTTCTCCTTTTTGTGCTGATCTAAGGATCTTCCATGAGGAAAGATAAAGGTTCCTAAGGAGAAGAAGAAGCAATTGTCTTAAATTACAAAATATGCATAATTCTAGAATTGCATTAACTAGTTAGATATAATTACAATTATCAGGAGATGGGTATGCCAGATTTGTCTCTATCAAAACTTTGTACAAGACTAACATTTTTCTCATACAAAGATTTTGTGACAATATTCAATTGGGTTTGATCTTGATTTCCTAGATGGACAATCATACTAGTTAATGAGTGATTGCCAATGACGATGACAAATGGTGACAATATGGCTCCACATTAACTCATTCAGAGCCATTATTTTATACAATAGTTGGCTTAAGTATCTTGCCTTCTTTTGACCAATAACGCAAAACACCAACAGTTAACTTAGAATTCTGCTCATTTTACTCCATCTGTAAAATTTTCACCCGTTTAATTAACCTTCTTCCATCCATTTGCAGATATCTTGGATCTTCCCTCAACTTGCTTTCTGAGCTATCTTCATTTTGTTGGTGCATTTGACTGCAGATTCATCACAGGACAATGACATAAACTGTGAACAGTTGCTTCTCAATACTTGGATTCAAATCCAGAACATGCACGAATGCTGCAGTTTTGGGTTACTCATTTGAATATTTGCTTCAATATTACAGGAAAAGTCACATAAATATTTTGAGGTGGACTACCTAATCTTTGTAAAAATGCACATTTAACCAGTTGTTTGAATGTTATAATGATAATTGTGAATAGTCAAGACTGCTTACCAAGAGCAATATTATTCAGGTTGGAAAAAAGAACAGGAAGATCATCAAAAATAGATAGATCTATAATATTCCTTCAAGGGCTGCCGATTAGTTTCTATATGAGTACTTTTATAATGCCGTATTTGGCTGTTTCCTCAATCTAATCAATTGTTTCTTTTTTCTGAATATCCAACAATGTTTTGTTTTTCCCAATTGTATGTTCTCCACTTAGTTTTCACATATTTATCCATGGAAAGGTGGTGTTTGTGGTGGTAAAGCTAAATTGCTTTTAGTGATTAAAAAATGTTAAATGATAGTTAATGCAACTCTGAAGATAATATAAACTATGCTTTTTTCTAGATCAAAGTATGACCATTAACACCTGAAAGATAATCAGAGTGCTGATGTAGCTATGTTTCTGTTAATTTTGTTTTGAGGTATGTATACCTTTGCTCTCTATGTTTTAATTTCTTGAGGTAAAAGGAAAGTTCAGTACATCTATTAGTTACTCCATATTGGCTATTCCAGGTTATTTATTTTTGACATACGTTATGAAAATACTTTACATTTAACATTGCTTGGAGGATTTAAGGTTTGAGGACATTGGAAAAAGTAATTATTTTTCATTTTCTAGCTAAACTTGGAGTAATCTTTATAAAAAAGGTCACCAAAAGTTCATTTTGAACATTATTTCATTTTTTAAAACAACTTCCTAGAAATTACAGCCTTAGTGATCACTAGTTGCTTTGCTGTAAACCTGACTTCGGCTGAAACTTCAGCAGTAAATGGTTTAGCGAGGTTCTAGCTTTCTCAAGTTCAGTTGGAAAAGACCTAGCTGAGTTAGAGGAAAGATCGTGATGAACAATCTGTCCAGTTAATCTCTCACATATATAAGAAAGAAACAACTCTTTATCGCAGGTTATGGTAAATCTTATTTCTTCTTTAGAAAGATTGATTGAAGGAAGATCTCAAACTGGGAATGCTTGAGCAAGCTGTGTTGGCAAGTTTTCAGAGACAACCATATTCCACTTTGAGTGCGAGCAGCAGCTAAGGTAAGACAGTTTGTTTTAAAATGACTTACCGGTAGCGGGCAGCGGTGTTTTTTTTTTCTCTTTACAGAAAGAGCGGGAGCAGCAGGGGGAAGTGACGAAGACCAGAGGGGCAGCCGGGAAGGAAAGCAGTGAGTATAAATACTCACCCTTCGACGCCAACGGTCACTTTGAGTGCGAGCAGCAGCTAAGGTAAGACAGTTTGTTTTAAAATTACTTACCGGTAGCGGGCAGCGGTGTTTTTTTCTCTCTTTATAGAAAGAGCGGGAGCAGCAGGGGGAAGTGACGAAGACCGGAGGGGCAGCCGGGTAGGTTTTTTTTCCCTTTAAAAGCGCGCAGGAGAAGAACCCGAGGCACTACAGAGGTAGTGTCTCCCACCCGCCCTCCTCCTCTAACCTAAATAATAAGACCCATTGTGGTAAGTAGGTAAGTGCTGCATTTTGCTTGTTGTATTCTTTAGACCCAGTTTTTTTTTAAAAAAAGGTTACCTTCAGAGGGATGGCAGTGAAGGCAGTGCAATGTTCCTCTTGCAACATGTTTGAGGTGAGGGATGCCACAGTCGTCCCTGCTGATTACACTTGCAGGAAGTGCACCCATCTCCAGCTCCTCCAAGACCGTGTTAGGGAACTGGAGCTGGAGTTGGATGAACTTAGGATCATTCGGGAGGCAGAGGGGGTCATAGATCGGTGCTTTAGAAAAGTAGTAACTCCAAAGATGGCAGATAGATGGGTGACAGTGAGGGGGACTGGGAGGAAGCAGCCAGTGCGGGGACCCCCTGCGGCCGTTCCCCTCAAGAACAAGTATACCGTTTTGGATACTTGTGGGGGGGACGACTTACCAGGGGTAAGTAACGGGGCTCAGGCCTCTGGCACGGAGCCTGTCCCCGTTACTCAGAAGGGAAGGGTGGAGAAGAGCAGAGCAATAGTAATTGGGGACTCGATAGTTCGGGGCACAGATAGGCGGTTTTGTGGGAACGAGAGAGACTCACGTTTGGTATGTTGCCTCCCAGGTGCAAGGGTACGTGATGTCTCTGATCGTGTTTTCCGGGTCTTAAAGGGGGAGGGGGAGCAGCCCGAAGTCGTGGTCCACATTGGCACCAATGACATAGGTAGAAGGAGCGCTGAGGATGTTAGGCAGGCTTTCAGGGAGCTAGGTTGGAAGCTCAAAGTTAGAACAAACAGAGTTGTTGTCTCTGGTTTGTTACCCGTGCCATGTGATAGAGAGTTGAAAAATTGGGAGAGAGAACAGTTAAATGCGTGGCTACAGGGATAGTGCTGGAGGGAGGGATTCCAGTATTTGGATATCTGGGGTTCTTTCTGGGGAAGGTGGGACCTCTATAAACAGGATGGTCTGCACCTGAACCTGAGGGGCACCAGTATCCTTGGTGGGAGGTTTGCTTGTGCTCTTGGGGGGGGTTTAAACTAACTCTGCAGGGGCATGGGAACCCAGACTGTAGCTTTAGGGTGCAGGACCTGGAGTGTAGGGAGGTTAGGAACATGGCATCAATTTCAAAGGAGGGTGCCTGTAAACAGGAAAGTGGCTTGAAGTGTGTATACTTCAATGCAAGAAGTATACGAAATAAGGTAGGTGAACTTGCAGCGTGGGTTGGTACCTGGGACTTCGATGTTGTGGCTATTACGGAGACATGGGGAGAACAGGGACAGGATTGGCTGTTGCAGGTCCCAGGGTTTAAATGTTTTAGTAGGGTCAGAGGTGGGGGTAAAAGAGGGGGAGGTGTGGCATTGCTTGTCAAAGATAGTATTACAGCTGTGGAAAGGACGATGGAAGACGACTCGCCATCTGAGGTAGTTTGGACTGAGGTTAGGAATAGGAAAGGTGAGCTCACCCTGTTAGGAGTTTTTTACAGGCCTCCTAATAGTCCTAGAAATGTAGAAGAAAGGATTGCGAGGATGATTCAAGAGAAGAGTGAAAGTAATAGGGTGGTTGTTATGGGGGACTTTAACTTTCCTGATATTGATTGGGAAAGCTATAGCTCAAGTTCGTTAGATGGGTCAATGTTTGTCCAATGTGTGCAGGAGGGTTTCCTGACACAATATGTAGATAGGCCAACAAGAGGTGAGGCCATACTGGATTTGGTTCTGGGTAATGAACCAGGCCAGGTGTTAGAATTAGAGGTAGGTGAGCACTTTGGGGACAGTGACCACAATTCGGTGACTTTTACTCTAGTGATGGAGAGGGATAAGTGTGCACTACAGGGCAAGAGTTATAGCTGGGGGCAGGGAAATTACGATGCGGTGAGGCATGACTTAGGATGTGTGGCTTGGAAAAGTAAGCTTCAAGGCAAGGGCGTAATTGATATGTGGAGCTTGTTCAAGGAGCAACTATTGAGTGTCCTTGATAAGTATGTACCCGTCAGGCAGGGAGGAAAGGGTCGTGTGAGGGAGCCGTGGTTTAATAAGGAATTGGAATCCCTTGTTAAATGGAAGAGGGCGGCCTATGTAAAGATGAGGCGTGAAGGTTCAATTGGCGCGATTGAGAGTTATAAGGTAGCCAGGAAGGACCTGAAGAGAGAGCTAAGAGCAGCAAGGAGGGGAAATGAAAGGTCCTTACTTGGTAGGATTAGGGAAAACCCCAAGGCTTTCTATAGGTATGTCAGGAATAAAAGAATGACTAGGGTAGGAATAGGTCCAGTGAAGGATAGTAGTGGGAAGTTGCGTGTGGAGGCTGAAGAGATTGGGGAGACACTGAATGAATACTTTTCGTCAGTATTTAATCAGGAACAGGACATTGTTGTCAATGTGAATACTGAGTCACAATTAAGTAGAATGGATGGCTTTGAGGTATGTAGAGAAGAGGTGTTGGAAATTCTGGAAAGGGTGAAAATAGATAAGTCCCCTGGGCCTGATGGCATTTATCCTAGGATTCTCTGGGAAGCAAGGGAGGAGATTGCAGAGCCATTGGCCTTGATTTTTATGTCCTCGTTGTCTACAGGAGTAGTGCCAGAAGATTGGAGGCTAGCAAATGTGGTTCCATTGTTCAAGAAGGGGAGTAGGGATAACCCTAGTAACTATAGGCCAGTGAGTCTCACTTCTGTTGTGGGCAAAATCTTAGAGAGAATTGTAAGGGATAGGATTTATGAACATCTGGATAGGAATAATGTGATCAAGGATAGTCAGCATGGTTTTGTGAAGGGCAGGTCGTGCCTCACAAACCTTATTGAATTCTTTGAGAAGGTGACTAAGGAGGTGGACGAGGGGAAAGCAGTAGATGTGGTGTATATGGATTTTAGTAAGGCGTTTGATAAGGTTCCCCATGGTAGATTACTGCAAAAAATACGGAGGTATGGCATTGAGGGTGAGTTGGAGGTTTGGATTAGGAGTTGGCTGGCTGGAAGAAGACAGAGGGTAGTAGTTGATGGCAAAGGTTCATCTTGGAGTGCCGTCACTAGCGGTGTTCTGCAAGGATCTGTTTTGGGACCATTGCTGTTTGTCATTTTTATAAATGACTTGGAGGAGGGGTTAGAAGGTTGGGTGAGCAAGTTTGCGGATGATACGAAAGTCGGAGGAGTTATAGACAGTGAGGAAGGATGTGGCAGGTTACAGCAGGATATAGATAAGCTGCAGAACTGGGCAGAAAGGTGGCAAATGGAGTTCAATGTAGCTAAGTGTGAGGTGATTCACTTTGGTAAGAGTAACAAAAAGATGGGGTACTGGGCTAATGGTCGGATACTTGGTAGTGTGGATGAGCAGAGGGATCTTGGTGTCCATGTACACAGATCTTTGAAAGTTGCCACCCAGGTAAGTAGTGCGGTGAAGAAGGCATTTGGCGTACTGGCTTTTATTGGTAGAGGAATTGAGTTCCGGAGTACTGAGGTCATGTTGCAGTTGTATAAGACTCTGGTGCGGCCCCATCTGGAGTATTGTGCGCAGTTTTGGTCGCCATACTATAGGAAGGATGTGGAGGCACTGGAACAGGTGCAGAGGAGGTTTACCAGGATGTTGCCTGGTATGGTAGAAAGATCTTATGTGGAAAGACTGAGGCACTTGGGGTTGTTTTCATTGGAGAAAAGAAGGTTTAGGGGTGACTTGATAGAGGTGTACAAGATGATTAGGGGTTTAGATAGGGTCGACAGTAAAAATCTTTTTCCACGTATGGAGTCAGCTATTACAAGGGGGGCATAGCTTTAAATTAAGGGTGGGTAGGTATAGGACAGATGTTAGGGGTATGTTCTTTACTCAGCAAGTCGTGAGTTCATGGAATGCCCTGCCAGTAGCAGTGGTGGACTCTCCCTCATTATGGGCATTTAAGCGGGCATTGGATAGGCATATGGAGGATAGTGGGCTAGTGTAGGTTAGGTGGGCTTGGATCAGTGCAACATCGAGGGCCTAAGGGCCTGTACTGCGCTGTATTCTTCTATGTTCTATGTTCTATGTTCTATATGTGATTTATGATTAGTGATTGACCAATTAAGCCAGAGCATCAATGAAATAGCTTCCAGAGCATTCCATGCTTTATCCTTTTGCCTTCAAGTATAACTCACTTAAAAAAGTGGGAATTTGTTTCTGTTTCAGAAAGCCAATTCTGAAGAGAAAGTTGTTTTTTACCCCTGAATTGTGTGTGTGCATTTACAAGTGTTTTTTGGGGTCATTTGGAAGGATAATCATGCATATTACATAATATTGACTGTATATGTTCACCAAATGTTATATGTTTCTTAAATGTTTTCTTTTAATAATAAAGTCTTGAGTGTGTTTATTAAGAAAACTGATTGATTGAGCTGTTTTTGAAAACCTGAACTAGATAAGGTATTTAATTAGTTATCTTTGTAACTAGAAATTGTTACTTTTAAATTATGTTGCAATCCATGGAATAGTGGGATTAGTGTGATGGTGTGTTCCTTCCGCCAAAGTCGTAACACATATTAAAACTTATAGTTCATAATAAAGTAATTGGTCATCCTCTCATTGCACTAAGGTTCCTTAGAAAGGATTATCCAAACCCATGATCACTACCATCAAGAAGAACAAGGGTAGCAGATATATGGCAACAATACCACGAGTAAGTTCTTCTCCAAGTCACAGACCAATCTGACTTGGCAATATATCATTAGTGTCTCTAGGTCAAAATCATGGAATTCCCTTTCTCATGGCATTGTGGGGTTATCGCCAAATAGATTGCAGTGGTACAAGGAAGCAGCTCACCATCACCTTCTTAAGGGCAATCATGGATAGGCAGTAAATGTTGTCCGAGCCAATTGTGTCCAATAAACGTATTTTAACATTGCATTTTTCTTCATCAGCTCATTGATACTGGTAATATCCCGGATTGGCTTGTGAAGATTCATGTAACAATCTGACAAGGGGTACGTTGCCTTTACTTTAAGGTCGGCAATGTGTGAGATATAGGGGAATTATTGAGAGAATAAATCATGAAGTTTCAGAATGAACAACAATAAATTTTATTACGCAATGTTAAAAAGTGATACAGCTTATAATACATGCTTAGCTTATCTTATCTCTGCATACCTCGACACAGTCCTGTCCCCCTTAGTCCAAGAACTCCCCACCTACGTTCGGGACACCATCCACGCCGTCCACCTCCTCCATGATTTTCGCTTCCCTGGTCCCCAACGCTTTACCTTCACCATGGACATCCAGTCCCTGTACACATCCATCCCCCATCACGAAGGACTCAAAGCCCTCTGCTTCTTCCTTTCCCACCGTACCAACCAGTACCCTTCCACTGACACCCTCCTTCGACTGACTGAACTGGTCCTCACTCTGAACAACTTCTCTTTCCAATCCTCCCACTTCCTCCAAACCAAAGGAGTAGCCATGGGCACCTGCATGGGCCCCAGCTATGCCTGCCTTCGTAGGATATGTGGAACAGTCCATGTTCCGCAGCTACACTGGCACCACCCCCCACCTTTTCCTCCGCTACATCGATGACTGTATCGGTGCTGCCTCGTGCTCCCACGAGGAGGTTGAACAGTTCATCCACTTTACCAACACTTTCCACCCTGACCTCAAATTTATCTGGACCATCTCAGACTCCTCCCTCCCCTTCCTAGACCTCTCCATTTCTATCTCGGGCGGCCAAATCAACAGGACATTTACTATAAACCGACTGACTCCCATAGCTACCTAGACTGCACCTCCTCCCATCCTGCCCCCTGTAAAAATGCCATCCCATATTCCCAAATCTTTCGTCTCCGCCGCATCTGCTCCCAGGAGGACCAGTTCCAATACTGTACAACACAGATGGCCTCCTTCTTCAAGGACCGCAATTTCCCCCCGGACATGATCGACGATGCTCTCCACCGCATCTCCTCCACTTCCCGCTCCTCCGCCCTTGAGCCCTGCCCCTCCAATCGCCACCAGGACAAAACCCCACTGGTCCTCACCTACCACCCCACCAACCTCCATATACATCGTATCATCCGTTGTCATTTCCGCCACCTCCAAACGGACCCCACCACCAGGGATATATTTCCCTCTCCTCTCCTATCAGTGTTCCAAAAAGACCACTCCCTCCATGACTTCCTCGTCAGGTCCACACCACCCAACAATCCAACTTCCACTCGCGGCACCTTCTCTTGCAACTGCAAGAAATGCAAAACTTGCGCCCACACCTCCCCCCTTACTTCCCTCCAAGGCCCCAAAAGATCATTGCATATCCACCACAAATTCACCTGCACCTCCACACACATCATTTACTGCATCCGCTGCACCCGATGTGGCCTCCTCTATATTGGGGCGACAGGCCGCCTACTTGTGGAACGTTTCAGAGAACATCTCTGGGCCACCCGGACCAACCAACCCAACCACCCCGTGGCTCAATACTTCAACTCGCCCACCCACTCCACCAAGGACATGCAGATCCTTGGACTCCTCCATCGCCAGACCATAGCAACACGACGGCTGTAGGAAGAGTGCCTCATCCACCTAGGAACCCTCCAACCACAAGGAATGAACTCAAATTTCTCCAGTTTTCTCATTTCCCCTCCCCCCACCTTGTCTCAGTCCCAACCCTCGAACTCAGCACCACCTTCCTAACCTGCAATCTTCTTCCTGACCTCTCCGCCCCCACCCCACTCCCGCCTACGACCCTCACCTTAACTTCCTTCCACCTATCGCATTTACAACGCCCCTCCCCCAAGTCCCTCCTCCCTACCTTTTATCTTAGCCTGCTGGACACACTTTACTCGTTCCTGAAGAAGGGCTCATGCCCGAAACGTTGATTCTCCTACTCCTTGGATGCTGCCTGACCTGCTGCACTTTTCCAGCAACACATTTTCAGCTCATGCTTATCTTATACTCTAACACTTGGAATTAATATGTGGTCAACATGGGTATTGATGTTGTGACCATCCAACAGAGCACATAAAATAGCAAATGTGATGAAGAGAGATCCAATGGATTTCTCAACAACTCCCTCAGATGTTAGTCACATGGTGTGTCATCAAATTTCACTACATTTTGTAAGGGATCAAAATTCTGCATTTTGATAATTTGCCCTTGAGACTCCTACTGAAGAACCATTTTGTTATGGTCTGCCTCAATGACTGCTCCTGTTCAGTTGATGACCTTCCATTCGTGGTTCTGTGTTGACCTAGACTCTGAAGCTGCAGTCCAATACTCAGTAACAGGTATCACTGACAGCTGACCTCACTGAGCCAGACCTGCCTCTGGCCTTTCCCTTGAGCTCCAATCTTGCTGAATAGCATCAAACAAATACAGCTTGTGAGCTTTCCAAACCCCACTCACTCAGCTGCTCACAGTTTCCTCCAATATTGAGCCAGCGACTTTCCAACGTTCTCTGCTTCCAGAACTTCCTCTGAGTTCTGAATCAACCACTCAGCTGCCTACCATTTCATAAAACTACTTGAGGATTCTGACGACACAGTTCTCTTGACTCCTCCCTGAACCTATTACACAGAATCTCTATATTTCAGCTGCCTTCTCTGGCAGTACTGTTAACAGCATCTTTCTGACATAGTGTCTACATCCCTCTCACTTGCTTTCTTACTTGCTCATCACCATCTGTTACCTTTGAATTCCTTTTCAGTGATGTCTCAACTGTCCTAAATGATGTAGCAACAACTTTACAATAATCCCCTTCCCTATTGCTGGGCAGAATTGAAAGTCACTAACATTTTGAAACAGTCAACTATAGCATTTGCAAATGAGTGTGCTGTGCAGGTTATATACTAGGAATTTGGGATTCTGGAGTTTATCATAATATTTTTCAGTTCAGAAAAAAAACATCAGAATCGATTTAAAAGTAGGAGGACAAAAATATGTAATAGATTTCAAGAAGAATCACGAGTATGTGGCAATAAAGCTTAAAAATGCAAAAAGATTAAATAATGAGAGTTATGTTGAAAGTGTAATTTATTAATAATATGATATTGTGAATCTGTGTATGATTTTATATTTTAAATTCACTTTTCAAGCTGAGAAACATTTTATGAGGATGAAGACTATGCCAATTGCTATAGAAACACTGAGTTATCATAGTTCCTTTCACTATTCTGTTAGAGAATATATCATGTAAACTAAATAATGAGGTATGTACATAGATATTAAAAAAATACAGGTGATTGTTCAAAATGAATCGGACACTTAAGCATAAGTAATGAAAAACTGTGGAAGTGTGAAAGGCTTGCCATTGTATTAACTAACTCTTAAACGGAGTACTGGATGAATAATTAAAACAGATTACATCCAACAAATATAACTAATTCTGTGGCACATTTTGAATGCCACATTTTGAATGAATATGTTGGATGAAAAATTAAAATCCAATCATCAACAAAAAATTACAATTATATAACATGTTTAACAGAGAACAGCATAATCCATAATTGAGGTGGGATGAGAGGTCAAACCAAAGCAGTAATTGGAGGCTTATGGTCTTGCAGATAAACTCAGTTTGAGGAGTGAAATATTATGTGGATAGCTTTAACAAGACAATGCAGTTTAAGAACAGAGTTGCAAAGTGTGTAGCCTAGTTGGGTAATCAACCTATTGTCCTTGCTCAGAATAAAGCTAATTCTAAGTTAAATATCAGCAATGACTGTTGCTCTCTTCAAAGCGCTAAAAAAGTGCTGTATCAGAATGTACAAAACCTGCATGAGAATCTGGTGAGAAAGGGAATGATATTCTGATTTAATTATACCAATGCTTTCCAAACTGCTTCTCATCTCTACCTTCTGTAAAACGTAGCTTTTCTAAAGCTCCAGTAAAGAACTTGTTAGGAAATAAGCTTATCTTATTACAATATTCCAAATGTCAGCTAGCTCCAACAAAACCAAAAATTGCTATAAACTCTCGGCAAGTCTGGCAGCATCTGTGGAGAGAAATCAAAGTTAACATTTCAGGTCCAATAAATCTTCTTCAGAACTGATAGTAGCTCAAAGAAGGATGTTTTTTATATGTAATATTGTGTGTGGTTGGGCGTGCGGGGTGGGGGGGGGGGGGGAGAGTAAATGAAAGGTGGAAATAGAGATGAAAGAGAGAAAAAAACAGTTGGATAGATAAAGGATTGGTTAAAAGTCAGTCTGGGGGAATGAATAGCTGCTAATGGGAACATTTGGTGCGGACAGTGGGTAATGTAATGACAAGGTCTGGTGTGCTTCCAAAATCTGCAGTTACTTTGGATTTTTGTCAGTTAGCTCCAAAAGCCTCAAATTAAAAAAAAAAACTTTCTGTGGAATGTTATAAGCGTCTGAACAACGTGACCTTTCTATATCAGAGTCGGAAAGCGTGGCGCAGTCAGGCAGCATCCAAGGAGCAGGAGAATTTACATTTTGAGCTTAAGTCCTTCATTCCTGATGAAGGGCTTATGCCTGAAACATCAATTCTCCTGCTCCTCGGATGCTGCTCGACACACTGTGCTTTTCCAGCACCGTACTTTTCAACTCTGATCTCCAGCATTTGTGGTCCTCACTTTCTCCTGACCTCTCTGTATTACCCTGGATGTCTCCCTTGGTTCCCTGGAAACAGCAGCTGCCAAGAATAATTATATATTACAGTCACCTTGAGGGCCACTGGCATGTTGTTCCTCACAAATCCACTGAACAGCAGGATGCCACATAACCTTCCTGAGACAGTCTAACCACCTCTGGCATTGCTTTTTTGACATAAATATAACCCGATACAAGTATGTCCATCTATTATGATCCATTCCTTGGATCCTGCCTTCCTCTGGCTGGCTGCTATTGGCCTTGTAGCCTCCATTCTTCACTCAGAACAGCCCTCATTTGTTGTATCCTCTCCTCCTATTCTGACGCTTGCAAGAAATTGATTCATGGTATAACTACGTATTTCTGCAATAAGGAGTTTCCTTATGATGAAAGGTTGATCAGGTTGTTTCGATACTCACTGGAATATTGAAGAACAAAAGGTGATTTTCTTGAAACATATAAGCTTAACTGACCAGGTCACCACTGAGTTCTTGTGCAGAGGGCTCAGCTGAGGACCTTGACAGGCCAGCATACAGGAGAGGGCTGCAATTACAGCTTCCATACCTACGGCCAACTTTGGGTGCACTAATTGTCAAATCCTATGTCCTCTCTCTGAGTTTGCAGCAACATTCCAATTCAAGTCTGTAGAAATACTTCCAGAAACATCCATATTACTTTCAGACACTGTAATGCGGAGGTTTTTCAAATCACCTGACTTACAAGCTGGGTATCTGGCCCTTTAAATCACACTGATGCAGGCTTCATTTTGTGCTGTAAACTCAATCTTTGTAGAGTGATGTTAAAATTGATTAACTGGGCCTGCTTAGTGTTGTATGATGGCAGGATCAAATGGATTGTAACATACACCTGGACACCTACCCCAAGTAGACATGCTGCCTGAGCCATTTTGGAAGTAACTGATGTTAGGACATCCACAATTGGAAAAGTGCAAAGCTCATGTAGTGCCATCTCAAACTGCACCATTGGAGCCATATTTATGCACTCTATGTTTAAGAAGAGAAAGGGAATACAATTTTCTGAATCATTGTAACGATTACAATAACTTCATCTTGTTATGATACTGGCATGATGGATAAATAGCTCCAATTTTTAGCTGGACCATCAAAAGGTATCTACCTGCCTATGTAATGAAATAACATGCCCCCAATCCTTGGCTGTCGAAGTGCAAATTGAAATTCATTTTGCTTCACAGCTCCAAGAGGGTTGTGCTTATGACCTAATCAGGAAATAAATGATCCCTTTGCACAGACTAATCGATTCAGGGTTATTCTTGTATTCCTCCTGATAGAAAAGCGAGTACAGGTAGCCCTTGCTATTCAAAAGTAGAGCGTTCCTAGGAAACATTTTGTAAGTTGGACATAGTGTAAAGCGAAGGTGTGTGATTTATATGGGAAAAAAGAATCACCGTTTTTCGTAAAAGCGAAAATCCTCTTCGGATTTGCGAAAACTGGTACTAATATAGGTCTTTCGTAAAAGTGAATTTGTGTAAAGCGAATATTCGAAAAGCGGGAGATACCTGTATTGATCCACTCTTCACAGCAATGGAGCAATACATACAAGGTAAACTAGATGGTGGGAATAGATCTGTGGGTTCACCTTTAAGACGATCAAGACTTACGGGGGTCAAACATAACTGAATTGTATCTTATTACTTGCATACATTGTTTTGGGAATTTAAGGCTGAAATTTATGCTGAAAATAAATCATGAGGAGGTAATAATAAACCTTACAAGTAAGCATTCATTTGACTCTAATATGATTCAAACTAAATATGGTCTCATAGTATGAAGGCACCTAAAACTCTCACAAAATTGTACTAGCAGTTGCTACAAAATGTAATTATGTATTTCAGTATTTTTATTGCAAAGCATTTTACTTTGGACATTCTGAGGAAAACAATATTATATTGGACTCTTGGTGTTATTACTGTCACTTCTTGCTCATTGTCACTTTTATTGCTTTGAAATTGAAAGTGACAATTAAAGGACTCCAGTGCACTGACTTTAAAGATGTGTTCAAATCTTATCCTCTCTAGCACTTAAGCGTAGCAAAATGCCATTGAAATATACCTCCACTAACAACTTTTGTGGGCCATTATTCAGAATGATTTTGTTCATGATTCTCTTAGAATTAATTCCAAATCTTAGGATTGCATATCAAGGATAATTTCTCAGATCTCTTGTTTTCCACAATTCTGTTGCTGCAGAAATTACAGCAGAATTTAGTGTCAAAAGCAGGCCTCTCCTACCTGCAATATTTCCCATGCTTTATTTCCTTAATTACTTAATGTAATGATGCTTGATCTATGAACTGGGAAGTAGATTTTAACAAACCCATGTGAGTAGATGTTAGAGCATAAATATTTCATCGTCCATTTTTGCCAGCACGAGTTTGAGCCTAAGCACATTGGACCTCATGTACATTTTCTAGGCAAGCAGCTGCCAGGAACTACAGCAGTTATACACGTCCTTCAGGAGGATTGAACACTGGAGCACTGTCTCGCCAGTAGTGATCATGTGTGAGCTTACAAAGACAAGGCAGGAGAAGAAAGCAGCACAGAGGTCAATTGTTTTCATTGAAAGTGCTGTGGATTTGGAAGAAGATTCCTATTCTTTTAGGCTATGCATTAAAAATGACTTTACTTTCCTTTTTGATGAAACCAGTGAAAGCAAGTAACACCAACTTGGCATCTAGTGCTCTTACCGTAGTCTTTTTGCTCTAACATGTCCTAAAACTGGCAGTCTAAGGACAGAAGTGCAGGAAATGTGTCAGACACGGCCAAGGGCCCTGGCAACCACATTCCATTAGCAGGGAATCCTCGTTTGAGTAAAGAGATGGACACTTCTGAGGCACCCTGCAGAAGGTGACATTATCAGAACAGATGCGGCAGAGATGGAGAAGCTAGGAGAATTGGGGCATGGGGTTGTATAATCCAAATAACTGTGTGGGTTGATGGGTTTGTAGTCAATATTGGTGACCATCTTATACCCAGGAATGGAAACAGAGATTTTGAGGAGTGGAAGAGAGGAGTCAGAGATGGTTCAGGTGAAGGTGAGAGTGGGGTCAAAATTGGAAGCAAATTGATCATTTTTTTCAATTCCAAATGAGAGAGGGAGGTAGCATCAATGACGTCATTGTTGTACCAAAACAAATTATGGAGAGGAACCCGAGTAGGACAGAAACAAAGAATATTCCAACTGCCTTACTGAAGTAATTGCACAGAGGCGGTCCCCATCATCAAGTCATCCTTTATTTACATGTATAATGTACATGGGCTCTGACCACCCAGCTCAGAAACATTCCCTAGAATGTGGAGATTCTCTGAATCTCCTGTTTATATCTGTCAGCCAGCGCTCCCAATCAAGGATCTCATAGCCAATGAGATCCACTTGCCCTTCATTCCTGTTAGAAACGAAAATCGCTTCTCAATAATCGCTCTAGACAAATTCAGGAAAACAAAGTTTTATTAACAAGTCTGCAGAGTTGGGCACCCTTCTGAGAAAAAGGCGCCCCAGGCTAACAATGTTTCTGATTAAATACAGTACAAGTCCCTCCCCTCTATAGCTCTAAAGAGTCACGAGGTTCACATTCTCACAAAGTCTGCAACAGTTTCCCGAGTTGTTTTTCTACCCTGTAGTCTTATCAGTCAAGGACTTATTCTTCTCTGTCAGAGTTAGTGGTCTTATCAATCAAGGACTTGTTTTTCTACTCTGTAGCAGCAGATGTCTCGTCCTTTATTATAGAGAAGCATGTTTTACCCTACCCCTATGGCTCTATTCCCCTTAGACTTTGGGGTCATGCACATCTCAATTGTTTGTACCGAAATCGTCTCTCACAATTCCACCCCTTTTTTTTTTAAGATGTGCATGACAAAGATAAGTCTCCTCCCATCAAGGGCCCGGGAAATCCTTGGTCTTTCGCAGCAACAGCACCTTAAGTTCCTGCGTTCCATGTTGGGGTACCGCCACTGCCTGGAGTTGGGAAATATTTTTCTGGATTAAAGATTGAACACAGGGGGTCAGGCAGGGTAAGATGAGTAGAAGCATTACGCCCCCCCCCAGCCACCAGTAACGCCGTGTGCCACCAACTACCACCTAGGAGACCATCCCACCATCCGATGCCACCAAGAGGACGCCAGGATTGTACCGGCACATGGGCCAATTTCCGAATTTTATCGGAAATCTTCAAAACCGCTTTACCATTATCGTCAATTTTCAGACAGCAGTTAGTCAGGTTAAACTTCCCGCACACGCCCCCTTCCGAGGCCAACAGATAATCCAAGGCAAGCCGGTTTTGGTATATAGCAGCCCTCATCTGATCCTGCTGCTTAGCCAGCAACTCCAGGGCCAGGGCGGTCTGATTAGTAATGACCTCTACGACTGCTTGGAGCCTGATAATTCGATTTAACATATAGATAGGAGTACGGTATCCTCATGATCCGTCCTGTGCCCATGTAGCAGGTCCGTAGTATTCAATAATACGGGCCGGTGGCCACTCATCCCCCCAATCACCGACTTGGATATCCCTTGGCGACCTACGCAGGGAGTCAAAGAGTTTAACTCCCAAATCATCGCCTTCCTCCCGGGGTAATAGGAAGAATTCAGGTCTTATTAGACCCAGGAAGCATACTCCAGCCCATCCCATGGGCAGTTTGGAATATGCCTGATTACCGCATATCCAAAATAGGCCATCTGGAGCAGGCCCTCCCTGCCTCACAACGTCATCCCACAACTCCTTTACCCCAGGGACGCCCTCATAAGGACCAGGACCACTGCAATTCCAGTATTCGGATTCTTGGCCCCGTGGCAGAGTCTGGACAGGATTATCCCAGCATTGATTCCCCTGACAACCACTGCTCCACACTCTTTTCATGCCATCGGAAGGGTCAGCACTTAGCTCGTAAGAGGATGAATCAGTACGTAACCGAACACAATTATGATGATCTCGGTTTGCAATGTACCAAGCAATATTCTCAGGTCACCATACTTGTGTGGTGGCATTCAATACACTCTGACAGGGACTAATTCCTACCTCCACGGTCCCCTTGCCTTCAACACATAACTGGCCCTCAGGGCTATTTGTCAGTCTCCACCCCTGGCTTTTCCTTTCGTTGACATGTGTCCAATTGTATTGAAGCAATTCCCATATGTCTAAGCTTTGACCAGACCACGGCCATTGTTCTGACATATGTGGCCCCCCCACAAACCCAGCAATTGCTAACATTTAAAACAGTGGCAATCCTAGAGGTGAGATCAATAAACAGGTTTTGTGTTACATCAGGGAGCTCAATCTGCTCTTCTACCTCTTTGTATATAGATGGCACTTTAGAGACAACGACCGTTCTCTGACGGTCGTGCTCTTTCTCTAACTCCCGTTCAGTGTTCTGAACTCTGGTCTCCTTGACTCTGTCAACCTGCTCTCTGAGCAACACGGAGGGTAGGCCCCACTGCCCATCTTTGTTAACACACACCCAGCGGTCATTTTTAGGGCATCCACGGACTTTGCCACCATACCCTTTATTATACACTTGATAATAGGGTTTTCCACCCTCCCAACATTCTTGCCGTGCATTCACATCGTAACACCGATCGTTCACATGGGAGTGAGACACAAATGATCCCGAGTAGATCTGACTCCCAAGTCTCACCGTAGTCCGACATTTGTCACATCTCCCCTCGCCCTCCCCCACGTACAGGAGTAAACCGATCAATATCCCCACCAATACAGTCCAGGTAGAGTTCATTGTCGCTGTCTTTTCAGCTTTACCACCAATGGCTTGTCCCCTTGCCCGCATGTCCAAGTGCTCTCTCCTTCTGGCGGAACAGGCCCCTTTATCCTCGATGCGTGGGCCCACTCTTTTTCTTTCGTCCGAACAGCGGCTTCGGTTGTTAAGAAGGACCAGGAACGGTCCTTCCCACTGCGGCTGGAGCTTTTCGGCCCTCCAGGTCTTTACAAGTACCCAATCTCCGGGCTCCACCTTATGCAAGAGGAAGTCGAGCGGTGGAGTCTGAGCCAGGAGACCCTTCCTCCGGAGTTCTGCAAAAGAACGGGATAAGGCCAGTAAATAGTCTCTGACAAATACATCTCCCCCTTGTAGAGTGGGACACCCATCAACCTTACTCCAATATGGTAATCCGAACAGCACCTCATAGGGGGAGACCCCGATATCCCGGCGAGGTGCTGTACGTATCCTCAATAGGGCAATGGGAAGGCACTTTGGCCATGGTAACTTAGTTTCTAACATCAGCTTAGTCAATTGGGTCTTGAGCGTGCCATTCATTCTCTCAACTCGACCCGAGCTCTGAGGATGCCAGGGTGCATGGAATTTCCATTGGATACCCAGGGCAGTACAGATCAAATGGTGTAGCCTAGAAACAAAATGTGTCCCGCAGTCTGAGTCGATAGATTCCATTATGCCATATCTCGGGATTATGTTCTCTAAAAATAGTCGGGCCACGTTTGGTGCATCGGCTTTGGCGGTTGGGAAAGCCTCTACCCAGTGAGTGAAATGGTCTACTATTACTAGCAGATACTTCCATCTCTGTACTGGGGGTAAGTCTGTAAAGTCAATTTGGATCCTCTGGAATGGCCTAATTGCGAGGGGCTGACCACCAGCTGGCATAGAACGCATGGCTTTCTTGTTAATTCGCTGGCAAGTGGGGCATCCGACTATTTCTTGTTGGGCTAACGTGTATATCCCCCTACATACATAGTCTCTCAGGATCGTGTCACACATGGCTTGCACCCCCCAGTGGGTCTGATGGTGTAATCGGTGCAGAATATTCCGGGTGATCTGTTTGTTTAGTACTTGTCTCCCATCAGGAACCATCCACTTCCCGTTAGTTTCTAGCCGGGCACCCAATTGATCCATTTTATCAATCTCCCCCTGGGTGAAGACGGGTTGTTTAGCGAGCCCTTCCCTCAACGGTATTAATGTTAATAATTGGACGGCTTTTTCGACCGCTGCCCGCTTGGCTTCCTCATCTGCCAGCCGGTTTCCCACCACTTCCGGTGTCGACCCCTTCTGGTGACCGGGTACATGGACTACTGCGAGTTCTGTAGGCAACGCCAGGGCTTCCAACGTTAGGCTGATCATTTGTTCGTGAGCTAATTCTTTTCCCCGGGAAGTTATCAATCCTCGCTCTTTCCAGATTTTCCCGAAAGTATGAACGATTCCGTATGCATACTTTGTGTCAGTATATATGGTCCCCACTTTCCCCTCCAACAACTTCAGGGCCCTCTGGAGGGCGTACAACTCACAGGATTGGGCTGACCACTTCCCGGGCAGTCGTCCGGACTCGACCGTCCGTTTCATTGCGCCATCTACGACCGCATAGCCACTGTACCGTACCCCACTGATGCACCGGGAGGACCCGTCGATGTACAGTTCCCGTCCTTCACCCAGCGGGGCCTCTTGCAGGTCCTCTCGGCTTTTGGTCTGTAAGTCTACAAATTCCACACAATCATGCTCCTGTTCCCCATCTGCAGGACGTCCGTATAGAAACTGGGCAGGGTTGCAACTGAGATCTTTTGCAAAATTGAGATCGTCTCCGGTCATCAAAATCGTCTCATACTTCAGGATGCGAGAGTCTGTTAACCAGCGGTGAGCCTTTTGAGCCAGTATGGTACTAACCGAATGTGGGGAGTATACTGTGATTCTTCCTCCAAAGGTAAGTTTCCGGGCCTCTTCTACTAACATTGCCGTAGCTGCCACTGCCTGGATACAGGTCGGCCATCCACGTGACACAGGGTCTAACATTTTTGACAAAAATGCAACCGGCTGACGTTTCCCTGCCCGCAGCTGGGTAAGCACACCTTGGGCAATTCCGCCGGCGCTATTAACATATAACTGGAACGGTTCCTTCAGGGTGGGTAAAGCCAATACCGGAGCTCGGATCAGTTTACTTTTAATAATATTAAATCGCTGCTCCTCCTCATCTGACCAGTCCAGTTTTTGTTCTTCTTGTCCCAGTTTGTCGTACAAAAACTTTACTAGAGTGGTGTAACTTTCAATCCATATCCGGCAATACCCTATTAGCCCCAGGAATTGTCTGACTTCCTTCTTCGTCCTGGGTATTGGCATACCCGTAATCCCCGATATTCGTTCTGGCGGGTGAGGGGAAATTTCTGCTCCCCTCCTGTTCCTCCCTCTCTCTCCCAGACCAACAGCGCAGCTTGTCGTATCATCTGTCGCTCCTGGCTAGAGAATAATGTTCCCATGATGGAATACATCTCATCCCACGTGTAAGTATTTGGCCCCAGGAACTGATCTAATTGTTCAGCCAGGCCCATGGGGTCCTCCAGTAGGCCCTTCATCTCCCTCTTGTAATTCCGTACTTCAGTACTCGTTAAGGGGACGTTCACATATCCCGTCCCTCCTTCCGCGCCTCCCATGGGCACTTCCCGGAGTGGATTCATTCTTGCAATCGGGACAGAGTTTCGTCTGTGACTCTTTTCAGCTTGAGATCTAGTCTGTACTCCTGAGGCACCTGGTGGTTCCTCCCCGCTTTCTTCCCCTTCCCCTGAATCGTCGCCACCCGAAGGACTATTTTGCGGGGCAGACGGGGTCACGTAGGGCGGCGGTAAGTGATCTAAAGGTTCCCATTCTTTCTGCCCTTTCGAGTCTTCATTGGTTACCTTCATTTTGCAAGATAGTGTGACTGGTAGCCAACAAAGGGCGTAATCACTTTCCTCCCGAGTAACATTAGGTTTCGAATTGACATATAAAATTAGAGCTTGCCGGACCCAGTCTTCATCAGTGCCGAATTTAGGCCACCACACTGAGTCTCCCTGAATAGGTTTTTGGGACCACATTTGACAGTATCTCACCATCTTTTTTCTAGATTTTCCTTTTCTCTAACCTGGATCCCAATTATTTAACATTATGCCTAACGGACTATCGTCAGGTACCCCGGGGTATTTTTCATTGTCTACGCTCAAGCCTACCTTTCCCTTATTCGCCTTGGATCCCTTATTTCCCATTGCCGAGGACTTTGTAAAATCGGAGATTCCTGTATTATCCCGTGATAATCTATCACTATTTAGCCAATTCCCGGACCTTCAGTCCCGTGATCGCCCAGGTCCCTTTGCAGGCACCCCCGGTCTTTGGATTCCTGTGTCCTACGTCTCTGTGAAACAGATCACAGGCACCCCGTAGGTCCACGTTCCTCCGCAAACACGGTCTCTGCAAAATCTCTCACAGACGAGCCCCGGTCTCTAGATTCCTGAGTCCCACGTCTCTGTAGAAAAAACTACAGGCACTCCGCAGGTCCCCAGTCCTCCGGAAAGACGGTTCCCGCAAGTCTGTTCTTACCTGGGTTCGGTGCACCGAAATTACTCGATCGTTAACCGTCCCCACTGCCTCGGCCACACCCCTCCTTTGTTTTCCTGAGCCTTCCGAATATCACTCGCTCAAGCCACGCGGGGCGACAAGCAAGGAATCAGGGACTGCCGAACTCGGCAGGGTGCACCTTCTCCGATGTCCTTCCTCAGCCCCCCTCGCGGCCGGAGTGTTGATCGGACGAGCCCCCAAGTTTGTTAGAAACGAAAATCGCTTCTCAATAATCGCTCTAGACAAATTCAGGAAAACAAAGTTTTATTAACAAGTCTGCAGAGTTGGGCACCCTTCTGAGAAAAAGGCGCCCCAGGCTAACAATGTTTCTGATTAAATACAGTACAAGTCCCTCCCCTCTATAGCTCTAAAGAGTCACGAGGTTCACATTCTCACAAAGTCTGCAACAGTTTCCCGAGTTGTTTTTCTACCCTGTAGTCTTATCAGTCAAGGACTTATTCTTCTCTGTCAGAGTTAGTGGTCTTATCAATCAAGGACTTGTTTTTCTACTCTGTAGCAGCAGTTGTCTCGTCCTTTATTATAGAGAAGCATGTTTTACCCTACCCCTATGGCTCTATTCCCCTTAGACTTTGGGGTCATGCACATCTCAATTGTTTGTACCGAAATCGTCTCTCACAATTCCAATTACTACATCACCAACAAAAAGGCACACATAACTGAAGAAAGTCGAAAGAGTGATAATACACAACTTCATTTTCTTGATTTTCCCCATAACCTTTGATGTCCTTCCCTGTCTATCTCAGCCTTGAACATACTTAAGGAAATTTGTCTTATTTTAATAATTTACAGGGTGATACATCACCATTCCCTCACTGGGAAACAAACCACAATGTTGAGAGCACCAAATCCTAACCATCAGAGGCATGTTATTATTGTTATGAAGATATGGGTGTACTGTACCTTTAAGAGAGTTAAAAACTAGCAAAACTACCTGACACAGTACCAAGTGTTCTAAATAAGGTAACAATGTAACACTTGGTCAAAAGCTAGATTAGCTGGTTGCCTGGAAACAGGAAACCAGATTTGAATTAGGAATATCAGTTTAAATCATATCCCAAAAATTACCAATTCCAGTCAAGTATTTAGTATATTGACAATCTTAAAAGCCAAGACACAATCTGATGATATGGGGGTATAAGACTGGGGAAAATTGAACAGTTGGAAGGAGAACTGCCAAGCCAGTGACTTCTGCAGACTGCCAGGAGAAAAGCTCTCTTAAAGGCACCTTTATTGATCAGTGACCGTGAACATAATCCCTAAGAAGAAGAAAAGAAGTTACAGGAAAGTCCAAACAGAAGATTTGACAGCTAGCTGATTTTGAATACTTGAATTTTTAGTAAATCTTAATCGGGGGGTTTATCGGACTAGTATTAAAGAAGGGGAGGTAAAAGATAGGTGAGAGGAAGGAGTTGTAAATAATTGTTAGTTAATTATTCTCTGTTTTACCTGAAGTAACAAAGTGGTTAATTTTTACTTTAAATAGTTATCGAATTTTCACAGATTACTGCTTGGGTTAAATCTTTTCTGTGTTGCTGGTTTAAATTAAGCAGGAGGGTTTACCCGTGTTGTAACATTATCATGTAATAAACCTTCTTATTATTTAAAAACAGTGTATTTTCTGTACTCTGTGGCATAGTATCCTAAATTCAGAAACTTAAAAAATATGAGCAGGAGTAGGACACTTGGCCCTCGAGCTCACCCCACCATTCAATATGATGATGGTTGATCATCATCTATCTCAAAGTCATAATACTACTTAAGAGGGCAACAGAATCTTTTAATTTTCTAAGGTATAGATACATTAGAGAAACATGTGATAAGCCTTCACAGAGAACAAGACAAATACCTGATAGAAGCACATTCTTAAGGGAACTAGCTAAATCAGACAAGTCAGAAGATACAGAACTTGTTGAAATCAATAGACATACTGGTGATTTTCTGCTTGACACAAAAGCAAGTATTGTGATTTCAAAAAACCTTATTCATTACCATATACTGATAGAAGAGGCAAATGGCACAACTGCTTGTAATGGTCATCTGAGAATGGTATTTATCTGTCCTCTGAACATTGGCCTTAATCTATGGATTGTACATCTTGAATTATACATTATTAATCATTGAATAAACCCCCTGTTGTCTATTTTCAAGTTGATTCTGCTGTCTTCTTCACTTATATATTCTTTAACTTGATTTCATTTCCATTTTCTTTGCTCCATTTTCTGAGTCTATGCTCAAGCTCCAATCCCCATGTCAAGCTAATTCAAGGTCTCACTAATATCAATGGCAAACCTATTGATAACTGTATTTGGCCCAGCCCTGTAATGCTGCAAGTCATCACACTTGTACACATCCCACTTTCACCAGAACAGGTTCCAAAGTCTCAGCAAAGTTCATACTCTCTGGTATCATATTTGTATTTTCTTCCTCCTCCAATACTAATAAGGTTTTCCCTTGCGTTGGTTCTCTCACTACCTGCCCCAAGCCCACTTAATCTCCTTAAGACTCACTCAATTCAATCAGTAGTGGTGTCATCAAGTCACACTTGGTGAAGAGCTTTAAAGTGCTGATCCCTTACAAGTAAAAGTGTTTCTTCCATTCACAGGAAGAAGAAATCCTACTAGACTCAAAATGTTAGCTCTGTTTCTCTCTCACCACAGATGCTGCCAGACTTGTTGAGTTTTTCCAGAATTCTCTGTATTTGTTATGGATCCCCAGCATCCATAGGATCTTGATTTTATTTGAATGTTTCTTCCAAATGGTGTTCCAAACAGGGTAGTACCAACTCGCCTGCTGAAGCAGCATGGTAACCAACAAAATATTTCCTTTCCCATGCTTGACCTGATGCTAAGGGACTTCAAAGGGTTCAATGTGAAGATCTTTAACAGACACTCCCTGTATATTACTGTACCACCAATTCTGGTAAATCCTTTGTATGGTGGAAGAGGACATGCACAAGGATGCTGATGTAAAAGTTGAGGATGTTGGCTACAAGCTTTGATTAGATGCTTGTGATTATTCTACTCTGGTATCTGACCATTTTTATAAAAGAGTCGAGAGTGTGGTGCTGGAAAAGTGCAGCAGGCTAGGTAGCATCCAAGGAGTAGGAGAATCGACGTTTCAGGCAAAGGCCCTTCATCAGGAATGAGGCCACTTTCACCTATTCTGTATAACAGCTCTCCCAATTTTAACACCAACCCACAGATATGTCAGGCGTATTTTACAGGGTTGACTGTGTTATATGCAATAGGTTCGGGTGCAGCGGATGCAATAGATGATGTGTGTGGAGGCGCAGGTGAATTTGTGGCGGATATGGAAGTATCCCTTGGGGTCTTGGAGGGAAGTAAGGGGGGAGGTGTGGGCACAAGTTTTGCATTTCTTGCGGTTGCAGGGGAAGGTGCCGGGAGTGGAGGTTGGGTTGGTGGAGGGTATGGACCTGACGAGGGAGTCACGGAGGGAGTGGTCTTTTCGGAACGCTGATAGGGGAGGGGAAGGAAATATATCCCTGGTGGTGGGGTCCGTTTGGAGGTGGCGGAAATGACGGCGGATGATATGCTGTACATGGAGGTTGGTGGGGTGGTAGGTGAGGACCAGTGGGGTTCTGTCCTGGTGGCGGTTGGAGGGGCGGGGCTCAAGGGCGGAGGAACGGGAAGTGGAGGAGATGCGGTGGAGGGCGTGACTGTATTATATGTGCATTTGTCATGTTTCTTGCACATGATGATATCTTGTAGTCTGTCTAGTTTAATAGTTAATTGTTATTGTTATGGGTATGATGTAATGGAGTCTCTTGCCACGTCAGTACAGAGACCACTTTAGAGTCAATCATGTTTTTATGGACTGGAGCCATGTATAAATCAGATCAGTAAAGGAAAGTGGTTTGTCTTTCTTTAGGATTGTTATGACTGAAATGGGAGGAACTTATTTTGTTTCCCTAGTTCCGCTACTTTACAGGCCATAACATTAAATATAATTGTTTTACTTATTTCCCAAATGGCTAATTGTGCACTTTCTTTATATGAGACTACATTCTAAAAAAATCAACAATGTTTAGTTAATAAATTCAAAATTATGAATTTATTCATAAATAAAACTCATTTCATGAAGATGCAAAACTGTTTTAACACACTCAGTTTTTATAAGGTTTTCATTCCCTAAATAACCCAACACACACACACACAGAGGCCACACACACACACACCACACACGCACACACACACAGGCCACACACACACACACAGGCCATGCACGCACACACACCGGCCACACACACACACACATACACATCTATGAGGCACAGGAGAAAATCATCTTTCCTGAATGATTTACTTTAAAGAATATACAACTTTAGCTAATAAGTCTTAGTTATTAAAGGCATTAAAGGATACATTTAAAATGGTTTGATGTTCTGATGCATGTTGTTAACACATCATTATAATTGGAACCTTGAAAGATGAAGTCATTCAGGAAATATTGACTAACTCTTTCAGAGACTTCTCATATGAGAATGGCTGGATAAGGAGTCCAGATTATTATGCTAGTCTCATAACAGAAACAATAAAGCCAAGCTTGGAAATCTTTCTCCTTACAACAGGCTTCTCCCCAGCTACTGCAAATAATATCCAAAGCAGAAAGTAGGACCTAACATTCACAAAGCACAGTGGTCTTCAGTAAAATAAAAGTCATTTCAAAACATATGGCTATGAAGAAAAATGTTCTTTCATTGACTTCTTGGAAAAGAAAATAATTCAGGTATCTACAATCCTTCAAATTCAAGTCCACAATATGAATAAATATGATGACTTCAGAACCAAATCTTCTTGATCTGGGTAAGTTTTTAACAATAATCTGACAATTTCATGATTATAATTACTCATAATTTGCTTTTATGTCCACATGTTTCTTTAACTAATTGTCAATATTGAGACTAAAACAAATAGAAATGTTAAGATATGATTACAAGTATACTTTTTCAGCCAACAATGGGGCAATTTGCCATATGTCATACAGCTAAATGCTCTTCCCTTTATCAACAGGTATACAATTTGTCATGCAATGCACACTAAGGCAATCTTCTTTTAGTAGTAACACTGAATTTACAAAAGCAATGCAGAAATTCAATCACCATGTTATCAATGAAATTTAAACCCGACTTAAAATAACAAGAGTCAACTGAATTAATAGTTTTCATGAGAACAGCTTTATTTAGTGCAAATAAATACCACATATGATTGAGATGATTTGTGACAGTAATAACTATCCAGCTTTGCCGAAAAAATTTAGAATTCTAAATGCGTGGAACACTTCAATTTCAAACAATCAAATGATCTCAAGGTAGATCACAACTCTTGTCTCATTGTAAAGAACTTCATATCAACTATGGTAGTGAATAGTCAATAATTATGTTTCAATTTTATTCCTTTCTCATCTTTGCAAACGGAAACTTCTCCATTTTGCACCGATGATTCATAAACTTTGCTTCATTCTATGGTTGTCATGCATTTATCCAAATTAAAAGCCATCTGCCATTCATTAGCTCCTCAAATTAATTTTTCCAGATCTCTTCAAAAGCTATTAATCTCTTCAACAACAGACATCTGGGCAATAAACTTGACTTTCTGAGTAAATGTATTTGTATTCATAATGTAAATTGTAGGAGATATAGTACAATTAATGGAATCACATTGCATGCTTCTGGTAACCAAATTCAAGATTAATTAAAAAAGTGATGAATATTTTTTAACAACCTTTTCTTGCATACAATAGGAGCTGGAACAACGTTGTTAACTGTCTTGTGCTTAACTGTAATAGAAAGATATCTTAAAACACTTGGAACTTATCAATTTTATGTAAATTGGAACACGCTATCAAATTGAAAATAAACAGACAAAATATGGAATCATACTGGGACTATAGATTGAATTTATCTACATTTTAGAGATTCAGTTCTCTGTCAATCATGTATACGCTGTTATATCATTATGAGCATGATTTACAAGAACAAAGTAATGAGAAAAAGCCAATGCAACTAGCATAAATGTTAGTTCAATGTTCCTGGGCTTACTAATTCCTGAGAAATGGGTTTATGTACAGAACACTAAATAAATTCCCTCACAATCCCTGCAACATCTTCACCTGCCTGTCGTCACCCTCTCCCAACCACCCACCATCACCACCACCGCCATTCTCCTCGTAATCTGAAATTGCACTGCAGCTGAACTTCCTGAAATATTTTTCTCAGGTGGTTTCACTTGACTGTACCTGAAGAGGATGCAACAATGTGAGTTGCATGCAAGTGGGTCTTCTGGACCTCTGTACACGCAGCTCATGAATAATACTCAGAAACATTGTATTTGGAGCCATTGGTGAGGTAGTTTTGGGTTGAAAAGCCTTGTAGTTGCACTCAATGAACTCCTTAAGTTTTGATTTTTTTCTATTGCTGCAGAATATGTTTGCGACAGTGGATCACTTCTGCCATTTTATGAGATTACTATTGGAGATGATAGAAAAAAAAGCACAAACCACAAGGTTCCTTGATAAATGCTAAAGATATATTCAGTGTAAAAGCAAAAAGCATAAAGCCACTTTCTGCACATCCCACAGTCACAGTCTATTTTTAAATTTGTGCTGCCCTGCTTCAAAACATTCAGGCCTGGAGTGTAGTTAAGTTGGGGAGCTTCTCTGCTTAGAAATCGTAAATCCTTCCCCTAAACCTGCCATTTTGTTGGAGGGACGAAGGGAGGAGGATTCTTTTTTACTCATACACGTTTCACTGAGGCAAGTTCTCATGTAAACCATTAGCTGCGTCCAGTCAAGTTGGATTTGGTCTCACAGGTGTCTGAAACACTGCAGGTTCAGAAAGAAGCCCCCTAGACGCAGGTTTGAACTTGCTGATTTCTTTGGAGAGTGCTAGGACTCTTTTGGGATTGGCTTTAAAGTTTCCTTAACTATCCCAGAATTGGCAAAAAAAAAAATTCAAACTGTCTTGCTTTAATCAAGAACGCAAAAAGTCTGAGGCTAGTAAACTCGCAGGGTGAGAATGCTTTTTTCCCACTTACTCATGTACTAAAGAAGAGCCATGTCTTTGAGAAGTGAGCACTGTTCTTTCTGGGCAGGAAGATACAAGATGGGCATGGCATCCTCGCAATAGATGACAAAATGTCAGTGAACATGTGTAGCCCAAGGCCAGATGGACAGAAGATCATGAGGAGGATGCAGCACCACCTCCAGCATGAAGGAGGTGGAGAAAGAGGAGGCATGGCAGGACAAACGTATACTGACTACCTGAAGAAGGGCTTATGCCCGAAACATCGATTCTCCTTCTCCTTTGTTGCTGCCTGACCTGCTGTGCTTTTCTAGCAACACATTTTTAAGCTCTGATCCCCAGCATCTGAGTCCTCACTTTCTCCCACGATAAATCATGCATAGAACAAAGGATAAAGACGATGAACATTAAGCTGTGAGGTTATTACAGACATGATGCATGGTCCAGCAGCAACGCAAGCCACAAACTATTGACTGTAATGATAACCATTGCTCTCAATTTTTATGCCTCAGGTTGTTTCCATGATACAGAGGATGAAATATCTGGAATTTCTCAGACAGCTGAGGACAGCTGCAAAAAGGTCGTAACTGATATCTTGTTTACTTGTGTTAGAAGCACACTAATTTCACTGTTTACTTGGCTAATCAAATGAAGAGATCCATACTCCCCAATCATGTGTAGAGCATTATTGATTTTACCCTTGTTGCAATAAGTTCCAATTCAGCAGGCAGATACATTCGTATGAAAGCCCCCTTCTGCTCACTCATCATCCATGTAATTTACGTGACCACAATTACTTCTTCCTTCAAGTGCATCCAATCCTGGTAGCTGCCATGATTCCTTTACTAAGGAATTCCCAACTATTTTGGCTATTTTGACTACCTTCACAGATGAGTGGTTGGTTTCAAGAGGGAAAGGTAAAGCCATAAAGAAGGCTATTGATTTTCTTTAGGAGTCCTCAAACTGAGGCAGAGTGTCCCAAACAGCAGCCAATGAACTCAAGGAGTACAATCAAACTGGTCATTCGCACCATGAAATGAGTTTAAATGCTTCAATGTGCCCCAGCAAGTCTCATCACAGTCTGTTGCTTATGATAATGGCTTAGTTGGCTGGATGGCTGGTTAATGATGCGATGTAATGCGAAAATAGCATGGGTTCAATTCCCACAATGGTTGAGATTATCCTGAGAGATTCTTGTTCTCAAACTCTCCCCTTGCCTGGGCTGTAGTGACTCTTGGGTTAAACGGTCACCAGTTGTATGTCTCTAAAGAGAGAGCAGCGCTATGGTCTCGTTAGACAATGGTACCATTACTTGGTATATAACATCACAGAGTGGAGGGGTCTTTAAATTGATGACAATGACACTATTGGCAGAGCTCAAACCACACAAGATGAAGGAGATAGAAGGAAGAAGCAGCCCCTGTCCATTTTGATGAATCTGAAATGGAGGAGGGTGAGGAAAGCAACAAAGACAGAATAGCTGAGTGGTATGACCATATAACCAGGGCTGACTCTGTGCTGGAGGATATAATATCCAGATGAAACCTTCTGCAAAACAGATTTACATCAGTGCTTCTGATTTCACACTTGCTTGCAGCTAGTCCCCTGAGCAACTTTCAACTACAGAACATTTTATATTGATGCCACAATTACACAGAGGAATAGCCATGCCCCACAGGAGAGAGAATTGTACAGTTCAGAAGAGCCCTTTGTCTGATCAGTTCTGTACTGATGAAATTATACTAAATTTGCACTCATCCCACTTTCCAGCACTTGGTCCATAGACTTGAGTGTTATGATATTTCAAAGTGAAAAATCACACAACACCAGGTTATAGTCCAACAGGTTTAATTGGAAGCACATTAGCTTTCAGAGCGCCGTTCCTTCATCAGGTGGTTGTGCCATCTTCTTGTGCAATTTTCTTTTCAATTTTTCACTTGGACTTAAATTGAGGAGCTGATGAGCGTTGGAGGCGAATTCCACAGCAGAGTGCAGCATGGACAGCCAGTCGCAGAGCAGAGGCCAGGTTGAGGAACGAGTCCTAGAGAGAAGGATAGGGTGGGAATCAAGTCCCAGAGCAGAGGCCAGTGTGGGGAAGGAGTTCCAGAGCAGAGGTTGGGGTGTGGAGCGAGTCCCAAAGCAGAGGCCAGGGTGGGGGGCAAGTCCCGGAGTGGAGACTGGGGTGGGGAGTGAGTCCCAGAGCGAAGGCCGGGCTGGGGAGTAAGCTCCAGAGCGAAGGCCAGGGTGGAGAGTGAGTCCCAGAGCGAAGGCCAGGGTGGAGAGTGAGTCCCAGAGCGAAGGCCGGGGTGGGGAGCGAGTCTCAGAGCGAAGGCTGGGGTGGAGAGTGAGTCCCAGAGCGAATGCCAGGGTGGAGAGTGAGTCCCAGAGCGAAGGCCAGGGTGGAGAGTGAGTCCCAGAGCGAAGGCCGGGGTGGGGAGAGAGTCCCAGAGTGAAGGACGGGGTGGAGAGTGAGTCCCAGAGTGAAGGCCAAGGTGGAGAGTGAGTCCCAGAGCAAAGGCCGGGGTGGGAGAGCTAGTCCCAGAGCAAAGGCCGGGGTAAGGAGCGAGTCCCAGAGTGAAGGCCGGGGTGGAGAGTGAGTCCCAGAGTGAGGGCCAAGGTGGAGAGCTAGTCCCAGAGCGAAGGCCGGGGTGGAGAGTGAGTCCCAGAGTGAAGGCCGGGGTGGAGAGCAAGTCCCAGAGCAAAGGCCGGGGTAAGGACCGAGTCCCAGAGTGAAGGCTGGGGTGGGGAGCATGTCCCAGAGCGGAGGTCAGTGCGGGGAACCAGGCCCAGAGCGGAGGTCAGTGTGGGGAACCAGGCCTAGAACGGAGGTCAGCGCGGGAAAGCAGTCCCAGAGCGGAATGAGGCCCAGAGCGGAGGTCGGTGCGGGGAACCAGGCCCAGAGCAGAGGTCAGTGTGCAGAAGCAGTCCCACAGTGGAGGTCAGTGCAGGGAAGCAGGCCCAGAGCAGAGGTCAGTGTGGGGAAGCAGTCCCAGAGCAGAGGTCAGTGCGGGAAAGCAGTCCCAGAGTGGAGGCCAATGCAGGGAAGCAGCCCCAGAGCAGAGGTCAGTATGAGGAAGCAGCCCCTGAGAAGAGGTCAGTGTGGGGAAGCAGTCCCAGAGCGGAGGTCAGTGTGAGGAAGCAGTCCCAGAGAGGAGGTCAGTGTGGGGAAGCAGTCCCAGAGCAGAGGTCAGTATGAGGAAGCAGCCTCAGAGCGGAGGTCAGTGCGAGGAAGCAGCCCCTGAGCAGAGGTCAGTGCGGGGATCAAGGCCCAGAGCGGAGGTCAGTGTGAGGAAGCAGCCCCTGAGCAGAGGTCAGTGCGGGGAAGCAGGCCTAGAGCGGAGGTCAGTGTGAGGAAGCAGACCCAGAGCAGAGGTCAGTGCGGGGAACAAGGCCCAGAGCAGAGGTCAGTGTGGGAAAGCAGTCCCAGAGCGGAGGTCAGTGTGAGAAAGCAGTCCCAGAGCGTAAGTCAGTGCAGGGAATGAAGCCCAGAGCGGAGGTCGGTGCGGGGAACCAGGCCCAGAGCGGAGGTCAGTGTGAAGAAGCAGTCCCAGAGCAGAGGTCAGTGGGGAACCAGGCCCAGTGTGGAGGTCAGTGTGGGGAAGCAGGTCCAGAGCGGAGGTCAGTGGGGAACCAGGTCAAGAGCGGAGGTCAGTGTGGGGAAGCAGTCCCAAAGCAAAGGTCAGTGTGGGGAAGCAGTCCCAAAGCAAAGGTCAGTGTGGGGAAGCAGTCCCAGAGCGGAGGTCAGTGTGGGGAAGCAGTCCCAGAGTAGAGGTCAGTGCGGGAAAGCAGTCCCAGAGCGGAGGTCAGTGTGAGGAGCAGCCCCTGAGCAGAGGTCAGTGTGGGGAAGCAGGCCCAGAGAGGAGGTCAGTGCAGGGAAGCAGCCCCAGAGCAGAGGTCAGTGTGAGGAAACAGGCCCAGAGAGGAGGTCAATGCAGGGAAGCAGCCCCAGAGCAGACGTCAGTGTGAGGAAGCAGGTTCAGAGAGGTGGTCAGTGCGAGAAAGCAGTCCCAGAGAGGAGGTCAGTGTGGGGAAGCAGTACCAGAGCAGAGTTCAGTGCAGGGAAGCAGCCCCAGAGCAAAGGTCAGTGTGAGGAAACAGTCCCAGACCGGAGGTCAGTGCGGGGAAGCAGTCCCAGAGCGGAGGTCAGTGTGAGGAAGCAGTCCCAAAGCAGAGGTCAGTGTGGGGAAGCAGTCCCAAAGCAGAGGTCAGTGTTTGGATCCAGGTCCAGAATAGAGGTCAGTGTGAGGAAGCAGTCCCAGAGTGGAGGTCAGTGTGGGGGACCAGGTCCAGAGAGGAGGTCAGTGTGAGGAAGCAGTCCCAGAGTGGAGGTCAGTGTGAGGAAGCAGCCCCAGAGAGGAGGTCAGTGCGGGGAAGCAGCCCCAGAGCGGAAGTCAGTGCGGGGAACCAGGCCCAGAGCAGAGGTCTATGTGAGGAAGCAGTCCCAGAGCGGAGGTCAGTGCGGGGAAGCAGCCCCAGACTGGAGGCTGTTGTGGGGAATAGAGTCTCAAGCGAAAGCCAGTGAGGGGAAGTGAGTCCCGGAGAAAAAACTTACCTTGGAGCAGCTGAGAGGTGCCGTGGAGCGGATTGGAGGCTTGGAGCTGAGCAAGGACAGTTGTTGGACTGGGGTCTGGCGCGGGCAGTCAGATGATTTGTAGACGCCCTTTCACTGAGCTCCCGCAATGTAATTTGTTTGTAATTTGTTTATCTGACTCTAATGTCTATCCTTTTAACTACGTCATATTTCTAACTTATTCTATGAATCAGTGTTAAGCAACTATTTGTTTTTTACTCGTCTTTGGTATCTCGGATTTGTACCTGGGTACTTTATACATGAGATGGTGCCATCACTGTACTCCTTTACTTCTGTACTTCAGTACATGTGACAATAAAGTTTATTCTATTCTAAAGTTCTGTACAGCTACAGCATAACCTGTATAGTCCATGTCTCAAATGATGAAGTCCAGTGTCCCATAAGCCTTCTTAACTACCCTATTAAACTGTCCTGCCACCTATAGAGATCTGTAGACAATCACACCATGATCCCTCTCTTGCTCTGAGCTTCTTGGTATCCTGCTATTCATTGAGTACACCCTTATCTTGTTACTTCGTTCAAAGTACATCACCTCACACTTTTCAGGGTCAAATTCATTTGCCAATAATCTGCCCATCTGACCAATTCATTTATAACTTCCTGCAAACTAAGACCTTGTTTCTCACTCTGGAAATCATTGTATCGTCAGCAAACTTATTTACTATCCTCCTCACACTCCCATCAACATCATTTATATAGAAATATACATGAACAGTAAGGGACATAGGTCTGATCCCTGTGTACGCAACTCAACACCAGCCTCCAGTCACATAAACAGACTCCAACCAACACCCTCTGTCTCCTGTCACTCAGCCAATTTTGGATCCAATTGGCTACAACACCTTGGATTAAATGTGCTTTTACTTTCTGTATTAGCCTCCCATATCAAAGTTCCCAGGTCAACATCTTGTAAAAACCTTCACTGAAATCCATAGAAATTACTGCTTTGCTTCATTAATGAGTTTAGGTTAATTACATTTCAATGGCTGTGACTTTCACCATCGTAACCATTGGTCTCACAATATTGCAAACACGATTCATTTACACCGGCGCCTGTCAATGAAGCCCCAAATCTGGTACTTTGTCCAAAATGTCCACACAACAGATGCTGACATTATGACTGGTGACTATACATGTTCCATATGCCTATGGGATTGTATATGGCAGTAAATATCCTGAGAAGGCACATAGTGCAGGATAAGTGTCCAAATGTGTCACAAAAGTTTTTTAAAAGATCATACACACCAACTGTTCCAGCCATGATCCAGTTTTTGAGATGGGAGATCTATGCAACATTCCTGGCTTTCACACACTGCTTACTTTCCCTCAAAAAACACATACTCTATAATGTGGAATGCATCAGCATCCAAATAACTGGGGCCAACAGGCAAGAAACATTACCGAGAACATACACTAGCCTTGTGACCTGTAATCCTTACACAATGCATGACACTGCAGTGCGGAAGACTTCCTGGCACCCAGAACTCACACTTGACTCATGCATCTGCTGCCCAGCATCTGTTCATGGAGTGTGATTCACAGAAAAACTACAATGTGGAAACAAGCCATTCGGCCCATTGAGTCCACACCAACCCTCCATAGAGCATCCTACCCAGACTTAGCCCCACATTCTATCCCTGTAACCCTGCATTTCCCATGGCCAATCCACCCAGCCTTCACACCCCAGACATAATATGGCAATTTTGCATGGACAATCCACCTAATCCGCACATCTTTGAACTGTGGGGAAGGGGTGTGTGTGGGAGGGAACCAGAACACCTGGAGGAAACCCATGCAAACATGTGGCAAATGTGCAAACTCCACACAGGCAGTCACCTGAAGGTGGAATCGAACCTGTGTCCCTGGCACTGTAAATCAGCAGTGCTAACCACCGAGCCATTGTGTGATTATTGAGTATCCTCTAAAACCAAGATTGGATTAATAAATAAAGATGTAAAAAGCATCTCAGTGCTGACTGTTTATTACTAATTTAGATTAGATTCCCTACAATATGGAAACAGGCCCTTTGGCCCAACAAACACTGACACTCAGAAGAGTAACCCATCCAGACCCATTCCTCTATTTACCCCTGACTAATACACCTAACACTACAGGCAATTTAGCATGGTCAATTCACCTGGCCTGCACACCTTTGAATTGTGAGAGGAAACCAGAGCACCTGGAGGAAACCCACGCAGACATGAGGAGAACGGGCAAACTCCACACAGTCACCTGAAGCTGGAATCAAACCCGAAACCCTTTTGCTGTGAGGCAGCAGTACTAGCCATTGAGCCACTGTAGAGAAATATTTTCCACCCCATGAGTCAGGCGCCAATCTCACTCCGGATAAATTACCGGAGATGGACCTCTGTATGTCAACCTCATTATGGCTGGTAACAATGCCCTTTGTAATTTTGCATTTCTTTTATTCTGAAGTATACAAATGCACACAGAGTCACTGACAAGCATATGGAAGCTGATGTATAAATGTGGAACTATATTAAGATCCATTGTCAAAGCAATCAGGGTTGTTTGAAACGGATGTATAATAATTGGGTCTTCAGAAAAATTTAAGAGATTGGTCAACTGTGGTGAAGTTTCTGTGCTTCAGAGAAGTCATCACTAAGCTGTGGGAAATTTGTAAATGTTGTTCTGCTGAGTGGCTCTGCTTCCTTTTGATCATCTGTTATCCCACACTCTGCCCCATTCCCCCTTTAGCTCATCTCCAAACCTATTCCTGGGAGGGGACATTGAATTGCATATTCATGAGTTTTCACCAAAACTGTCAAGAGTTTCAGAGTTAAGCATGTACAAATTCAATAAAAAACTTGGGGAGGGGAAAGAGCAACAGTGAAAATCTTTGATAGAGTGGGGGACAGGAATAATTAAAGGACACAGGATCAATGTTACAAGCCAAGTAACAGTGAAAATGGAAATACTTCAGGACAAAACATGAGTGCTCAAGATGTGTCAATGTGTGCAGTACCTTAACTATCACAACTGCTCTCAGAGATGCTGAACCCTATGTTCTGCAAAATTGTTTTGGAATATTCCTCCAAATATTGGGACCTTAATTTCAGGTTCTCCTCTTCTTCCAGTCTCTAGAATTCACTGACCTTGGATGGAGGAAGCGTTTCCCCTGAAAAATGTGAGGGCAGTTCTGGAAGCAATTACTTCTATTGCTGCAGAGTGCTGTCTATTTGGACAGTGCAATAAGTATCTGTTGCCTCTACCATCTGTTGTCAAGCACTCTCATTAGCTGTATCTTTTCTATATTCCTTCCTTCGCATGCTGGGGGATGGGTAGAGGATGTCTGCCTCTCCACAGCCTGCAGCAACACTTCCATGCTTGTCCCATTACTTCCCTTCAAGAACCCCAGGGGCAGTCAATTACAATCCTTCTGCTACACTCGCTTGCTTCTATCTTCGCTTGCTCCATTACGCTAGGCTTCCCGGCATCGCGTTTGTTTGATTGAACCAAATTCTAAGAATCTCCTTCTATGCTATCCTTCTGAGATTGAAAAAAAAGTTTTCTCTTGTACATTTTTGTTTGCAAACATAATTGGCACTATGAGGCATTTTTTAGCTTATGGGATAAGTTCCCTGAAGCTAAATATATTTCCCACCCAACAGTGGCAGTGAATGGTCACAAGGATTTAAAGCATCGATTTCCATTGAATTCTACTAATCCATGTCTTGTGTGAAACCATTGCTTCCTGATGAAAATTTATTGGCTAAGGTCTGCTGCCTAATTCCTGAAAAGAGCAGTGTGTCTCAGAAGGGTTTCATAGAAGAAATTGCGGAAGGATATTGGGGTGGGCAGACTGACATTTTCCTTATAATCCCTAGAAGGCAAATTTTGCACTTCCAGCTCCATAACGGAATCATTAATCCTTAACAAATTAGTAATGTCCGCCCCCATCCACACACAGCTGCAGACCCACTTTCTGCCCAACAGAAAAGCTACAGTAATCTCCCTGTCTAGGCCATGGAAAGAGTGGCATTAAGTTCCTATTGACATTGTAGGATCCTAATTAGAATATACGTATGAGCCTCTTGCATTTCTCTGTTGGATACTTCATCCACTGCCAACAAAAGTGGTGTTAAATTTGAAAGCAGTGGAAATGGCACAGGGAAAGAAGCTGTTTCATTTTAAATGCCTGTGAGCTTTGTTCCTGCCCAGTGGGAAAAGTTAAAATCCTTACTGCCCCATGTGCTTCTGACTCTGTTTTTATTTATGTGATGATGACCCACAGGGAGGGCTGGTATGCCAGACAACCTTTGCAGAGTCCTCAGGGCCAGGGATGGCTCAACATGAGGAGCATGTGGCGTTTGTTAATTACCAAGGCAAGCTAATGAACTGCATATTGCTGATGATCTTTGGGAAAACAACTTTAAAGCCAAGGCCATTAGTATGTTTACGAACTTCCATCTCGGTGTCATTTTTACCTAACCTTGGTTGTGTGAAAAACATTTTGAGAAACAACCTTTAAATGTATTTCCAAATTGTATCTGTAAAAAGGGGATTGGAATAACATCCCAGAGCATTTTAAAAATAAATATAAATGTAAATAGGCCTCAATAGTTTTCTGTAATGTGTGAGTGTACAACCTTAGAAGAGAGCTTAGAACGTAGAAGAGAATTCTGTGCTGGTCAAGTGTCATGTTGCTGCGGTATGTTCTACCACCAGATCTGTGCTTTTTATGTGGTCTACGTTGTGCACACTCGTGCATGATGCCAATGCCCCCAGTTTGTACAGGAGGACTCTAAAGAGGATGTCATACAGTCCAACCAGCTGTGACAATGTCTAGCTTGGACTGTAAAAGTCCAGGCAACATAACAATGTGCTACTCTTTAAAGAAACATCTACTAAGGTGTAAGATGGTCCCTGCCCTAACAGCAAAATGTAACAAATGTACTTTTAGTTCATTATATAAGAACGTAAGTAAAATGTTATGCTTCGCTTTCATGCCATACTTAATTTGAAGTTGCATTGCAAGCCATGGATATAAAATAATAGCAGCTCTTAATATACATTGGTAACATTGCGCAAACCAGCAAATTTCTTCCTCACCTGCTGTCAGGATTGCAGTCTGTGTTTTCCTGCTGCTCTGTTGCTACTCCAGTTCGCAGCATTGTTCTCAGCTCCATAAGCAGAAAAAAAACACTCTCTGTAGGACTTCCAGAGCAGTGTGACTGAATGATGCCTCCAGGCATTATTCTGTTTTGTCTATCTCCTGTCATTTTTCCTCTGATTTGAGGGACAATCTGAACTGGAATCAATAGCCCCTTAAAGACTGACTGGCAATCCACTTCGAGCATTGCAAGGAGGACTTGTTCATTATTATCAGCTTTTTCCCATGACAAGAGTTTAAGTGACCCTCCCTGTGTGTCAGAAGGAACAACAATTTCTTATAATGAGAGATACAATGTCAAAACTTGCAAGCAACAACAAAATAGCATGCATAGTTAATAGTGAGCAAAATAAACTTGCAGTTTGGCAAAAAACTCAATAGAGAGCAATGTATTCTGGTTATTTTAATAGGAAGGATAAGCAGATCACATACTCTTTGGAAATTAGAGACTAAATGGAATAGAAAAACAAATAGATTTAAGAAAATAGGTATTATTAAAACGAGCAAATAATTAGTTGTTAAAAGCACAAACGGATGTGCTTCATTTTTGCAGGATATAGTTAAAACCGAGAAAGTATATGAAATTCATGCAGAAGTTTGATTTGATCATCTTTAGATCACTTCACACTTTTCTGGCTTCTTTATTATAGAAAGGATGTAGAAGCTACAAAAGTGTCAAACAGTTGAAAGTAGAATTGCTCAGTTATACCTATCAGGAAAGATTAAATAGATTGGAACTCTTTTCTATAGAGAGAAGCCAGAGTCTAATTGTGAGGGTGACCAGTACCAGTTGCCATCCGTACAGGAAGGTCACTAATAAATCCAGTGGTGAACTCAGGTGAAATTTATTTCACTAAAAAACAGTTAGGACATGGAACTCTCTACCCCAAGGTACAGATGAGTTCAAGCATACTCTAGATATACACATCAGAAGAAAGGGGATCAAAGTTTCTGCTGGTGTGGGTGAAATGATAAAAGTGGGAAGCTCACGTGGTGCATAATCACTGACAAAGACCAAAAGGGCTGAATGAACTCAGTTTGATGTAATTCGTGAACTAGAAGACAGGCACATAAATAAATATTGTCCTCAAAGAATTGTGTTCCAGACCCTTATGCTGCTAACTCAGAGCTTGTAGCTTTGGAACTGCATTATCCATCCCAGTCCTGAAGAACATTAACTGTGTTTTCACTCTACTGGCTGCTAGACCAGTAATTTCCATTTTAATTTTCAGATCCACACTTCTTTAATTCATTTTCACTGTCTTTCTTGTGTTGCATATCACAAACTCGAAACTAAATGATCTGTAAGTAGTATTTCACCAATGTGATATAAATTTCCATCCAATAAATCTTCCTAATGAACCAGAAATATGTTTCTACTTTTTAAAAGTTGAAGTTGCACTGATTTTATTTGTTCAGGTTGATTAACTTTGTTTGGATGTTTGTTTTTATCTTCACAATTCTATCTAAGATGACAGTTTTCAGCATGAGAATTTACTCGGACATCAGAAATGATCTGCATCCTGTAACAAAAGCATGTCGCTTTCGAGTTGTTTCATTGCAAGGCTGGCTGACCATCAGGATCTAGATTGTACCATAATTAAGATTATGTCTGCCAGGTAGGTAATAACTTGGTTTCTTGACTGTAGTTATGCTTAATTAGCTGCACACAATGTAATGTGGAAAAGTTGGATATAACTGCAGGCCATTTCCATGGATTACTATAAGAGAATCCACATTGGAATTAAGGGCTTAACAAAAGAACCTGGGAAACAGAAAAATCTTCAGCCTAGATAACAAGCATGATGTGAATGAACTTTTCTCACCCAGTTAGACAAATATTAAAAAAAAGTAATAAAAGACTAGAAATGAGTTATGGCAATGGTTCAGTTTATCAGTTTTTATGATAACATGAACATTTATAAAAATCAGCATGACTGAATTGTTACTATAAACTCATGTGTACTATATGTAGGTAGATGATATATATATATATATAGAAATTACAATTGGAAGTGAGTGAATGAACATTTTATGAATTTCCATTGCATTCTTCTGCCTTCTAGTTTACTGGAGGAGTTAACCCATTTTTAATAAAGAGGTTAATGTCTGTTTTATAATAGGAGTTCAATGAATGTCACACAGATATGATGAAAGATGAAAAATATTCCATATAAATAAGAACAATTGGAAGATAGTGATGTGTTTAATTGTTATTTCAGAGATAAAAGGTAAATTGGACTCTTGTGCAATATTCCTTGTAATTTTAGTTTTGAGTGTGCAGACAATTTACTTAAGTGTGTGGTCCTTTAATTATTTATTGCATGGTTGAGCAGGCATGGTAAATCAAAGGGGATGACATTTGTGCAAGCTGTGCAGGGACACTTGGGGCAGCCTTAGAAGGAACATTAGGCCTCTGTGAGAAGATTGCAGATCCTGCAGCACATTTTGTATGATGATTCTCAGATCCCCAATAGCTTTTATCTGTTTGTACCTCCCGTTATAATAAAAATCTCTGACAACCTGTAAGGACCACTTAAACACTTTTGATTGGAGAGAAAGCTGGTAACAATGAGCCATTTTACTGATTGATGCCCTGATTTTATTTGCCATGCTGGAAGTGGATTAATCCCATTTAGCGCAGGGGTAGCAACACATAATAAAATGGAGATATCCTCAATGTGTAAACAGGACTCCATCTTCACAATGTTTTTGGAGTGGTCAACTCTGACTGATACTGTTGTGGAAAGGTGCATCAGTAGATTGATGAAAATCAGGCCAAATAGATTTTTCTGTCTCATTGTTTCTCTCACCACTTACTGCAAACCCAATTTGGCAATTACATCCTTCAGGACTTTGACCAGCTCCATGAGTAGTGGTGCAATTGAGCCACTCTTGGTGACAGATATTGCTCAGCATTATGTAAAAGGATTTTCACTTGAACATCGGATGAAGAAAAGAGACAGTTCAAAATTGGCAAATTTTGCTGGTATTTGTTTGGAATCACTGATTGTGCCCAAAGTGAAAACACTTTGTCAATGGTCCACAAAAGCAAGTTCCTAAAAACAGCAAATAGGTTATCTGATATTGTGATGTTGGTTGAAGGTAAATGTCATTGAGTCATAGAGACGTACAGCATGGAAACAGATCCTTCAGTCCAACTCGTCCATGCTGACTAGATATCTCAAACTCATCTAGTCTCATTTGCCAGCACTTCGTCCATATTCCTCTAAACCTTTCCTATTCTTATACCCATCCAGCTGCCTTTTAAATGTTGCAGTTGTACCAGCCTCCACTACTTCTTCTCTACCAGAACAGCTCTGTTTTTTTGATGTGTACTTTTTAAACAAAGCACAGAGCACTAAGAAGGTTGGCAGCAAGATAAAAACAGCAGAGGTTGCAGCACTGAGAGTGAAAGAGCAGCAAAGACAAGGCAAGGAGTAAAAGCAGTAGTGGCAGGGCAGCACCAAGAAAGAAAGCACTGTAAGCTCAGAGTTGGGGCTTGGATAAACAAATTGTGGCAGCAACACTGAAAGAGAGAGCACGCCGAAGTGTAATGGCAGAACAGCTCCACGGGTATGAGCACAGTAAGATCAGGAGCAAGAGTATGAAACAGTTACAGCAGCAACATGGAGAGTGAAGGAACAATGAGGTCAAATTGGAGAATAAAAGAGTAACAGAGGTGGGCAAGTTCAGAGCTGACCCACCTCATTCAAAAAAAATAATCTGTGACCTTAAACATGAGCTAATACTTGGTGAGCATTTTTCTGTGTGTGGATTTAACGTAGAGTACTTATTCAAATTAGAAGCTGGGGGTATTAAAGAAATATCAATCAGGGTAAGTGTAGCTGAACATAAACACAGAGCAGAAACATAAGTTAGGATTAACAGCTTAAACAAGGATTTTGATTATTGTTGTACAAGTTTAATCTTCTGTTTTCAATTCCTGCGTCGTACGGAAATTTCAGACACTATGGAATGATCTACAGCTGCTTCAGATCAAATTTGGGATTTCTGAGTTTGAGGGGTAATTGGAGTCACTGCAGACCATCAGTGCGAATTAGAGTTTCCTGGATCATTGGTTTCTGAATGTGGCCAGCTCATAGATATTAAGGGGTGAATTTTGTCAGAAATCAGCTAAGTGTCATTCATGAATTTCATGAAGGATTTCTTTTCTCTCTGAGACCCAGTGAGTTTTCTCAGACCATCATCCTAAACCTGTCTCATTACTGAGGTATGACTTTCCTATGGTGCCCTTCTTGTCTGATGCCAACATGATTTTATCTCGGGGTAGTCAGAATTACTTACCATGGCTTGTACATTCTTGTATCTCTGCTACCAGCATCATCCTGAAATATTTGTTGCTCTCCCAATCAAGTAATATCAGACTGAAGCTACCTTGCGCTGATGAAAATGTTTTCCCCAAACATAGAGTCAGAGAGTCATAGATTCATACAGCACAGAAACAGACCCTTCAGTCCAACCAGTCCATGCCAAATACAATCCCAAACTAAACCAAAAGTTCCACCTGCCTGCACCTGGCCCATATCCTTCCAAACCTTTCCTATCCATGGATCTATCCAAATATATTTTAAATATTGTAATTGTACTCACATCCACCGCTTTCTAGAAATTTCAATCCACATTTGGATCACCCTTTGTGTAAAAAAAAACTTTTTCTAAATCTCTGTCCTCTCACCTTAAAAATGTGCCCGTGGTCTTGAAATCCCCCATCTTAGGGAAAGGACAATTACCATCAACTCTATCCATACCTCTCATTATTTTATAAACTTCTTTCAGGTCACCTCACAACCTCCTATGCTCCAGTGGAAAATAGTCCCAGCCTATCCAGCTTTTGTTTATAACTCAAATCTTCCATACTTGGCAACATCTGGATAAATCTCTTCTGAACCCTCTCCAGCCTAATAATATCCTTCCTGTAACTGTTACTGAAGACAGGGATCTAGATGTCTAGATGGAGGGGTTAATACTGAAGAGGGGCATTCTACCCCCCCCAGGAAAGGATGAAGGTGCCATGACACCAAACCCGAACACCAAGAACTGAGGTTCCCACCTGGGTCAGTGTGGTCTCAACAGTACCAGAGGAATGCTTGGCTGTACTGAAAGAGGTTCACTTTTCCAGGTAAGCACCACCATCTTCTCTTCAAAATCTCACACTCACTCAGTCTCTGCTCCTGTATCTATATCCCAACAAAGCTCATGCTGCAGGAAACATCTTCCCTCACTCACACTAACCTATCCTAACAGTCCCACCCCCTCATTACTAACCATGCTGTGCCTCTCACATGGCACAGCTGAACATGTTTCCCCCATGTGCACCAGCCCTAACTGTTGTGCCAGCCACTATCATCTCAACTAAGTACTGCCTTTCTCTCATTCAAAGTGAAAACAGCACAGGATAACTTCAAAAGAACTACGATTGGTGATAAGGTACCCAACAGTGGGTTTCTCGCCCCTATGTGGAGAGGATCTTGGACCACGCCACTGAGGGCATGGATTGGTCCCTTGGAAATGCAGAAACATTCATGTCTCATCAGCTAAATAAGAAGCATTATGCATTGTTTTACTATTCTCCCATTACCCTCAACGTGAATATTATTAATATGCTACAACGACAACACATTGGTTGTAATGCATTGTTTCTTTTGACTCCTCTGGGTACCAACAGGATTTCCACAATCCCTATGATCAAGAAGGTGGTCTCGCAACACATTGTCTCCTTCATCTCTGAGAAGCGAGCATGGATGGCTCAGAGGGAATACTAGAAGCGTACCTTGTGCATTGCTAACCAGGTCAGACACTGGCACCTTGGTAGATATTTGATCTAGATTAGAGTCAGGAGCATCTGTTATTGAAAACATCACAGCCATGTCTTGATAGCTTGCGGAAGAAGAAACGCATCAGGTCTCTGGCACCTGCTCAGTCCCAGGGATGAAAGAACTCTGTGATGTTGAAAATTTGTGACGTACAAGCAGAGACAGGAGCAACAGGCAGTTTTGCTAATAGCACAAAGCTTTCAGTACTGCAGCATTGCAGTTAGGAGTGTGCTGCTTTAGGCAGGGGTTTGTCTAGCTGCCTCCAAGGACAGGTTGGTAGCTGGTCCAGAAGTCTCCAAATTGTTGGATAGGCAAACATTTGTGCTTAGCAAAAAATGCAAGGTGGCAGAAGGTGGCTGAGGGACTTGAGCTCATTCCAGGTGTTCCTTCCTCACAAGGAGATGGGCAGTGCCAGGAAGAATCCTAGGGTGGAGGTACTGCATACAGACCCCATTCAGAGGTCTCCTCTCTGGACATTCCAGGGGTGGCCAGGCCAACCTGCTCCCACCCTGCCTGCCACCCTCAGCCCTGTAAAATATCAAGTCAAGGAAAGTAAACTTCCCTCTGGACTGGTCATACTCAGCATGGCTAAGCTCTGGAGACATAAACACCCTTGTGATCACTGAACCAAACCGCCAAGGACTGCACTGAGACATACGGGGAGGGAAAGATAGAAGAAGACCCTCTAAGGACAAATAGGGAGCCGATCACTCGAAATAAGTTTTAATATTTGTAAATATCTGTTTGCTTTTCATCATCAGCTATGTGTGCAAATGTCTGTCTAACCACAGCTACAGCATTGAAGGTGCCTCATCACCTGCACGTTAACACAATGTTCTATGGTCCGAGGTGTGAAGGTAGCAGCTATTGCATCATGTGCAGACTATGGGTAAATGGCAAGTGATTGCTACTTTGGCAGAAAGGGTCAATCTTTCCAAGTAGCAAAATATTGCTAGTACATCACAGCCATTAGTGGGATTGGTTCATCATGTTGTATGACATGGTGGACTGCTTAGAGCAAGGATTTTGACAGCACACGAGATTAATGACTATTGTTCACACATAGCATGTAATGCTGACAGATGAGATTCAGCTTTAGTATATGGGTGTTTGTGAAATGGTGTTGCCCACTAAAGGGCCCTTGCACTGCTCGAAATTGAATACTGTCCCTCCCCCGGCTTAAATACTACTCCACCCACTCCAGATATGGTTGCAGCCATTTTCATCATTGTGTCTGGTGCACTTGTTATTTACTGCATGATGAAATGAGAAAAAACATTTGCTCTTCAAGCACAAACTTTTGTTAATGGTGAAACCCCAAATGTACACATTATTTTCTTGGCAGTCCCCCCAGTCAAATGTGTAGGCTTTGAACATCTTCACTTCTTAAATAAACCCTTCTCTCTCAATCCCCTGAGTAAATACACCAGATCTAAGACTGCCGTGACCTCCTCTTGAAGCCATTCCTAAGGAAGGGCTTATGCCCGTAATGTATATTCTCCTGCTCCTCAGATGCTGCCTGACCTGCTGTGCTTTTCCAGTGTCATACTTTTTAACTCTGATGTCCAGCATCTGCAGTCCTCACTTTATCTTTTTGAAGCCAATGTGCTACTTATTGATGATGATCTCCTTTCCCGTAATATCCCTTCAGTACACTATTGTCTCCCCCTTATTTACTATGATACATCCTTCCTAGTTGCATGAGGTGACAGGGAGGTGACAGCCCAGTGGTATTATCACTGGATTGATAACCCAAACAACATTCTGGGGACCCAATTCAAATCTTGCCCTGGCAAATGGTGGAACCTTAATTCAATAAAAGTCTAGGATTAAGAGTCTAACAATGACTATGAATGTATTGTTGATTGTCAGAAAAATCAATCCATTTCACAAATGTCCTTTAGTGAAGGAAACTGCCATCCTTAACTGGTCTGGCCTACATGTGATTCCAGACCCACAGCAACGTGGGCGACTCTGAGACTGCTCTCTGGGCAATTGGAGATTGGCAATAAATGCAGGCCTGGCCAACAACAGCCTCATCCTGTGAATAAATGAATAATAAAAAAAAATCTGAATCCCAGCATTCTGGCTCCAATCCACAGTCATGCTGCCCAACTTTCTACCTGCAGTAGTGGTCTCTATAAAATCCCCTGCGACTTTTAGCAACTGATCCTCCAAGACTGACTCTGGTCCAATCTCTTCAATGATTTAGCTGGACAACACCAAACAATGAGTGGTCAGACCACTGACAGAATTCTGTATAACACTCAACGGTCTTCCTGCACACTTTAAAGACTGGTTGCACTGGACCTACCAGATTGACAATGGTCCAATCCCCAGAGTATAGAGGTATGGACCTCTTGCCATGACCACCTGAGTAGCTAACTGACTGTGCCCAATCGTCTGGACTGATATCAGAGGCTTCCCTCCAGCAGTAGGTATTACTGTGTTTGGGCCTTCTGATGATAGGGTATCTCCCGGAACTTAACTGAGGTCCATTGCCCTTAGACTTCGAGACATGGCCATTTGTTTAAAGTACATGCAGTGTGTTTAGCACATATGTGTGGTTACATGTGGTGCAGGTGTATTACTGATATGGCACAGTGCTATGCAGGTTCAACCCTTTGACTAATCACAGCCGGCATAAATAGCTTTGTTTCTGTGTAAAAGGCAAGACAGAAGTAATGTGAACCCTTAAGGTGTGCCTGAGGGGGAAATGTGTCAATTTTCGAAACAAGAGAGGATGGTATGAGATTGAAGTAGTCTTAAAGTGAATGAGCGCTAAGGGGACAAACAAGCAGCATTGCGATGGTCCAGTCCATGAGGTAGGTGCCTGTCACTGTGCCTGAAGTGTCCTTGCAGGAGCAGTTCAATAAAAGATGTTCATGTGCTCTAAAGTACAGTATTGAAGTGTAGAAGTGCATTCTAGGCGGTTTGGTGATGTAACATGATGCAATGAGGCTCACATGCCTTGGATATCAATGTTGTGGACATGACTATATGTGGTCACTGACTGTGTTTTGAGATGTTGCATCCTGGTGTCTGACACAGAAATCTAGAGGAGCAAGCAACAAGTTGAACCCGTCAGTCAACTGCTCTAATGTCACGTCAAGAATCCTCAGTGTCCAATTTCTATCTAGCGGCTGTCGAATGGAAGATTGCATGTTAATGAGATGAGATTAGATGATAATGTGGATGATAATCCATGCTAATGGTCCCCTTGCTACTTCTGAACCAGAATTCATCTCAATGTATCACACTTGGCTGAATAATATGACACTTTGGCCTCACTTGCCATATCACTCAGTTTTCCCAAATTTCTCGCCATAACCAATAACATTCAGGGGCTAGGAAGCTTCTAACCTAAGAGTTCAGGATAACAGTTGAACTGCCATCCATCTGTATAAGACGAAGTAGGTGCAGACCATTTGCAAACAGATACTCTGCACAGGATAATCCTGGGACTGATGACAACTTGAGAGAGTCTGATCCAGACCATGGTGCCATTGGACAAGGGATTATCCTGGAGTGTGGATTGCAAAGTACACAGTGCAATTGCCCTCTGAGATTCCATAGTTTGGGGAAATGGGAAAATAGTGCAGTAACCATCATCATGATGTGTTGCCTCCCTGGTTGCCTGGTAGAGCATATCACAAAGAGGCTGCAGAATATTCTGTCAGGGTATAGAAATTATGTAGCTATTATAGTAATGTTAGTACTAACAACATAAACAAAAATAAGTATTAATATGTTCAGGAGCTAAGGGAAAGTTAAGAAGTATGGTTTTGAACTTAAAATTATTGCGAGTGCCATGTGCTAGAGAATGCACCAATAGAAAAATGGGGAAGATCAGATTCAGCTTCTCAGTGCATCAAGACTTTTGTGGGAGAGAAGGCACCTCAACAAACCTGGAATCAACAGGAGTAAGGAAGGTTTAAATTGAATTGGCAGGGAAGTGCACAATGGTTAGTATTTTTATATTATCTTTATGAAAGGAATTAGCAATATCAATCCAAACAAAATCTTTGTGAATGATGCAAATACTGAAGATAGGAATTAAAATTAGAAACTAAATCTGGGAAGGGGCCAAATTGAACTTTGTATCTGTAAAGTAAGTGATTAATCAAATTAGCTGGCAGAGACAGATATTGAAGAGGACATTACAAATTAGTTCAGGAGACAATTAGATGCACTTCTATAAACTGAATACATTGAAAGGTATGATGAAAGGCCAGTACATTAGATAAATCAATGAAGGAAGAATGGACTAATTTTCTAATGGATAATGCTGAATATGTGAAAATATTTGAGAAGCTGAAACATCTCTGGATTCTACTGATCATAACGGACCATTTGGAACAATCCTCAAGACCATTCCTTCTGGACCCAATCAGCAGCGCAATTCAGTATGCACTATTATTCATTGGCTAGTGAGCTTACACTGAAGGTGGGAACCTGACCTGGCAGATTGTGTGAAGTGCACCCAGGAATTCTTCAACCATGTAAAGCTTCCCACTGCAATTCAACCACAGAACACCTCCACCTATATCCATATGCAGACTCACAGAAGAACAACTGGTTTGGCAAATCTGACTGCCATTGTTGGCCAGGTAGGGGAAGATCTGCCAAAGTTGTTGAAATCTCCATAAATACCTATTGGCCACATCAAATCTTGAACCTAACTATTTCTAAAGCCAGTTGGAGTTGTCTCGTGGTCTTTTACTGGCCACTAGGTAAAATGCCATCTCTCTCAAATCTTTTGGTCAGAGCGGATTCAACAATTAATTTTGGTAATTGTCAAATATAAAATGATGACTGTATTCCTGGATGACTTTAGAGTATTTTTTTACTCTAGTCATGCCATAACTAATCTGGACAGTTTCACATCTCTCACATATTTTTATAAAATTAACTATGAAAATTACAATATAAAATAAAACTTTGTTCAACAACCAACCAATGCTCTGCTTTGTAATGGAAAATTCATATAAAGGGGATTTCTCATTTAGAATTTATCTGGGATCTCACAGATAGAGTTAAAATTGTGACTGTAAATTGACTACTCCCTGTGGTTTTGAAGGTGTCAGAGGTGCTGAAGTTCATGGTTGTGGAAGCTTTTTCAAATTGCAGCTAACACAATAACAATCAAAGAGGGCAATTGCTGGTTTGAATGCAATTGATGTCAGATGTCAGTGAGAGCTGGTAAAAATAACATAGATGCTGCTTTCTGTCACTTAGTTCTTGACTGGCAAATTATTCTGACAGAACAATGTCTTATCTTACAGGTTATCTTTTGTTTTTCTCTATTTTCTCTCTGTTGTTGCTAGGCTGTTAATTCTCAAGTGAATATTCCACTCACATGAGATAGTGCTATACTCATTAACAAAGCTAAAATATTCAGTGTGCTCTCACAGTATTTACTATTACTTCAATTATGTCTTATAACACATCTGTATGGTTCCAGTAATTGATACATAATATCCCTGTATGACTTTCTTCAGACAAAACCTTCTCTTCAAAATTTGTCTAATTTTGTGTCTTACTAAATTTGCATTAATGCATCATACTTATGATTAGCTTAATATGAAACACAGAAATTTAAGCTAATTATGACAAAGATAGTTTAATGTTAGAATGAAAATGCAACAAGGCTATAGTCACTAAGTTGGAATGGTGTTGCAATCTCCGTGAAGCTGGTAATATTTAAACTGATATTTGAGTTCTCAGTTATTAACAGAAATAACTGCACACAAGATTTTATGTATTAAAACAAAAAAAACTTTACTATCTAGGAGATAAAAAGAGAAAACACAATGTTTTGTAGCTACATCTCAAAACTAATTTTGTTAGAATCCATGGGTTCCCCAGACATTACAAGATTTCAAGGATTAAACAAATGTATGCCGCAACACTCAGGAATTCACCAGGTTCTAGCTTTTGTGTAATTTACAAGATTTCTTGGGATACTTCCACCATTATTAATGAGGTGACCTTTCTTTTCCTTTATTATTTTAAACTATGGGTTCTCTCGATCAAGCATGGGCTTCATTCAAAGTTCCAAAACTGTGGCTTTAAATCAAAAGCACCCTGATGCTGTTCTTGTTGCTTTTCAGCTTCTGGAAATAATTTCCTTTATGGCTCTACTTCCAGCCTGGCTGCTTCCAAGATTCTGAATAACACTGTCTATGTAAAATCACAGAGATAAAACAAAATAAAAGGCATTTTTTGCAATTTTTCAGACAAAGTTTTGCACCGATTAACTTTATTTTCAAAACCATCCCTTTGATGTGGAGCAAATAATTTAAATTCCTTTTCTGGAAACTGTAGACATCCTGCATCCAACAGGAAATTAGTGAGGAATCAACTATTGTTGAGACAGTTTGACAAACAGGCATATGCATTTATCTTCTATTTAAAAATATCAAACACTCAAACTAAATATTATATTTACAAAAGTTATGAACAATAAATAATAGAAACTAATGACATTAGGATAGCTTGGAGTTAGCAATTCTGTCTATACTTTATAATGGAACAAAATGTGACAATTACAGATTAATAAAAGATCCATACATGCCTGATACATGTAGTTGTCTTCAGTAGCCTAATACATATGATATTTAATTTGCAATCCTACTATGGCATGGTGAAATTGGATTCAACAAAGGAAAATTAGACATGATAGCTGTTCTTATATTGTAAATATTCTAACCGACTTGCTAATGGCCTTCTTGTAACGGACCTAATACACCTAATAAGTCTGAATGCTCTAACTTCAGTTCTTGCCTTGACAGTGTTTTTATATTCAAAGACTAAATAAAATAAAGATAAAGTTGATCAAAATTTAAGGGTTTTGTGAAGTAAGCCATTATGCTGAAAATCAGCAACAATCTTCATTTTGGTGTAAATTAACATTACATTGAAATTCATGATCAAAGGAATCATGATGGCTCTATTTCATATAATTGTATGCATCAAAGCAACTTCACAGGCTTTGAAGATAACTGTGGATGTAGGCTTTGAAACATCAATGTCCTACTTATTACATGTGGTCAGCAACAAAATGAATATGATATACAAAATAGCTGCACAATAGTAATTCAGAAACATACAAAGTAAACATGATAGGAAACATTCTCCTCGACATGGTCTCACACAGTATTCTAAGTTGAGAGTGCTCCTAGTTATCACATTCCGCATTCTAATATTATTTTTACATGGCACAAAGCTGCTTTGCATGAATAACAAATTATTAAAATATTAGCCTGATTGTAAGAATTAATTGTTATTTTCTTGAAAAAAATGATTTGTTGGCAAAATTGAAGAATAAAATGATAAAAAAAACTACTGACAAAAAAAGATTCAATAGATAGTGAGAGGCATTGTGACTCAGTGGTTAGCACTGCTGCCTCACAGCGCCAGGGACCCAGATTTTATTCTAGCCTCAGGGAATTTAGTATCATATCTATTAGGCTATTGAAGACAGCTACATGTGTCAGGCCAATTTTATGGATCTTCTGTTCATCTGCAATTGTCACAGTTTGTTCCATTATAAAGTATAGGTAGAATTAGTAATTTTAAGCTATCCTAATATTATTAACTGTTATTTGTTGTTCATAACTTTTGTAAGTAAAACATTTAGTTTCAGTGTTTGATATTTTTAAATATAAACGCATATGCCTGTTGTCAAGCTGTCTCGACAATAGTTGAACCCTCACTAATCTCTCATTGGATGCAGGATGTCTACAGTTTCCAGGTCTGTGTGGAGTTTGCACATTCTTCCTGCATCTGTGTGATTTTCCTCTGGATGCTCTGGTTTCCTCCCACAGTTGAAAAATGTGTTGCTGGAAAAGCGCAGCAGGTCAGGCAGCATCAAAGGAGCAGGAGAATCGACATTTTGGGCATAAGCCCTTCTCCCAAGATGTGCAAGTTAGGTGACTTGGTCATGCTAAATTGTCCATAGTGTTCAGGGATTTGTAGGTAAGTTGCATTAGTAATGGGAAATGTAAAGTAATAGAGTAGGGGAATGGGTCTGGGTGGGATACTCTTTGGAGGGTCAGTGTGCACTTCTTGGGCAAAATGGCCTGTTTCCACACTCTAGGGATTCTATGATGATTCAATGAAGTATACTTCTCAAGGCAAATGAAACTTATTACAATTCCAACAGATGGTCATAATGGACATTGATCACAGAGTGAAACCTGGTTTGACAGATTATAAGTTCTATTTTTGCTATTTGTTTATTGTGGTGGTCAGCTACTGAACATATTCAAAAGAAAGCTGTAAATGTTTGGTGGGACTAGATGACATAAATGTAGGAAGGATGACCATAGAGTCCAGAACCAGAGGTCACAGTTTAAGGATTTGAGGTAGGCCTTTCAGGACAGAGAAGGATCCACTCCCAAAGAATGGTGAGCAAATAGAATTCTTTGCCACAGAAAGTGGTTGACACCATTTTTTTAAAAGAAAGAGTTAGAAATAGTTCTGAGCACTAAAGAGACGAAATGGTATCAGAGGAAAGCAGGAACAAGGTACTGAATTGGATGATCAGCCATGATCATATTGATTAGTGGAATCAACTAAAAGGGCTAAAAAGCCTCTTCCTGCTCCTAGCTTCTACGTTTCTATAGCTGACTAACTACCTCAGTTCCACTTTCCCATATTACCTCTTAATATCAATTTTCTCCAGAAAACTATTGATTTCTATCTTGACTCTTCTCAATAATTGAACTCCCTCAGCATCTTGGGGCAGGAAATTCAAAAAATTCACTCCCTTCTACATGAAGAAATTCCTCCTTCTCTCAATTTTAAATGAAATAAACCTCATCCTGAGATCTGCTGGTTTAAGACATCCAGCCAGAAATAATTCTGTCATTCTGTTAAGCCTTTAATGATAGTAAACCTCATTTTTTGAAACTCTATGGAATATACATCCAGTTTTCTCAATTTCACCTTATAAGAAACACCTGCCATCCTAGACTTTAATCTATTGAGCCTCCGTGGCACTGTGTCTATGACAAATATATCCCTCCTTAGATAAGAGGATCAAAACTGTGCACACTAGTGCATATGTAGTCTTACCAAGGTTCTAACCAACTGTAGCAAGATGTCTCTCTACTTGTTCATAAATCTCCTCTCAATGAAAGCATTATTTGGAAGGGTTTGGAAGGCATACCACTGGCTTTCACAATTGAGTGCTGCATATGACAACTTAATGAATACCTCCGGGTTGTATCCCATTGGTGGCCAGCAAGAGGTATTAAGGATTGTTCAGAAGCCTGGCTTGTCACTTTATCCAGCTCCAGTTTGTGAAATGGGGTAGGTGGACCAGTGGGTGGGATATCTTGGGGTAGTTACCTTACTGGATTATTTTCCCTCACAGGTGCTCCCCCACTACCAAGCATCTCTATCAAGACTTCTATCTTCTCTTTCCGCCACCCTGGACCTCACCTCCCTATCCTACCATCAGATTACCAACATAAATCCAGACTGGAGTGAGAACTGTTTTAGTTCTGGCAACTGCTGTTGCTGGCAATACAGAGCTGTTGGTGAGACTGATTTGCTGGCAATTCTTTAAGGTGCATCATCCTCCCAAGTAAGGGCAGAAAGTTTCACCTCCAGCTCCTCAGTGCTGAATCTTTGGATGGCAGGTGGAAAAGCTTCAATCCATGAAATCCAGCCCATATAATAGGAGTATAAAAAGTGATAAAGGAAAACTTAATGAAGCACCATGGGTCAATCCCAATCTCATAAACCCTTCTTTTATCAGGATTGACCAAGCCTTGGAAGAGTTGATTCAGTGAAGTGCAACATTTGTGACTATAAATAAAACAATGCATTAGGTAACTAAATCTTTAGAATTGACTGTTCCAGTTGCCATTCAATCGTTACCAATGAATAATTGATCAATGGCTTCTGAAGGTATTGTTACAACTAAAATAATCCAAGAAATGACACATCAGTTAAAGTTATTTGAATTGAGCATTCTTAAAAGGCAAATAAAACTATTGAATTTTGCCTATGACAATAAATTAGAAGAGTCTACAGCAGAAAGAGTGAAACAGCTCGTTAAAATAAAAGCACAATGCAGATTATGTTTCATTGATACTGAATTGTTCACCTTAAGTAAGCAGTGCATTGAATTTAAGGAATGACTTTCATACAAGCAAAACAATAATGCCTCCATGAAAATGGCTAGGTAATAATAGTGAGTAAAGTCAATTATATTTTTGAAGCAGAGAGGACTGTAGAATGCATATTAATGATGAAAACCCATATCTAGTCAAAATAACACACAAGAAAAGATTAACATGGAGAAAAAAAAACTTACATAACTGCAAATGTTTTTGTAAGATCAGAGAAGCATGATTTTAAATTGTTTCTAATCTTTTCAGTGATAGACTCAGACATGTTCTCTGATTCTTTCATTTGTGTAATTGATAATATACAGTTTGATTAATTACTTCTTAAGAACTATTAAGTACACCAAAATTATCAAAAGCCTTGGACATTAGGATTTCAAGAAGTATTATTACAGCCTTTTGAATTGTATGAATACTGTTTTTTGTTGAGTTGTTTTTCATTGAAGTAAATAAACCAATGATTTTTTTCTCTGTGTGTGTTGTCACAGACATTGCTTCCATAGGTAGTCTACAGCCAAAATGCATATTATCATCATGACAGGTGATTTGTTCCATCTCCACATCCTTAAAATGAGCACATCACCATCTTGAAGGTGAACCAAAGAGAAAACAGACAGTGCATTGTTTTATTTATTTATGGGATGCAAGGGATGTGAATGGAAATTGTGAATCATCAACACATTATTGGTTGATTTTTACCACTCTGCCATTAACTCATGAAAATGTCAGCTCATCTTCTTGTGAATTTCAGAAATTTGCTTCATTTGTCCATTGGTTGCTGTGGAGAGTTAGGGTGAATATAAAACACTGCAATTTGTTGTTACTTTGTCTCATTTCCATTGTCCCTTAATTCATCTTTCTTCCCTTGTTATGTTGTTTGATAACCAATTTGACCATTTCATCCTTTCTAACAACATACTCCTTAGTTTGTTTGCTGGTAAACTCTGCCAAAGTAAACAAATATCCATTAGCCTCCTTTTACCTAAGGCTGTTGTTTAAAATATCATGGTTACAAAGATACTGACAAGTTATTCATTAAACTCCTTTGGACACAGAAAACCCAAATGCCATGAGTTCAAATTTAAAAAATCCAAACTCAAAACTAAATGATATTAAAAAATGTATAAATCAGGTCAAAACAGTTCACCCATGAAGCATGATGGTCATTTAATCAACTCACTGAAGGTGGAGGGTCAACAAGTATTTCCATTCTTAGCAATGAATGAATCTGGAACATTAGTACTAAAGTCCGAGCTGAAGTATTTGCAAGCATTTTGAGCCAGAGTGCTGAGTGGATGATCCATTTTGGGCTTCACCTGAGGTCTGAGTATCACAAATGCCAGTCTTTAACCAATTTTATTCGCTCCAAGAAATAGCTAATGCATTGAATACTGTTAGGGCAATGGGCTCTGTCAATATTCCAACAATAGTACTGAAAACGTGTTCTCGAGAAAAAGCCTTGTCCTTTGCCAAGCTGTTGAGATATGGCTGTAACACTCATATCTACTTGGTAATGTGGAAAATTGTTCAAGTTGGTAGTGTCCAAAAGTCAGGTGAAACTAAACCTGATCAATTGTCATCTAATCAGGCCACTATCAACTACCAGCATAGTGATTGTGAGTTTCATCATCAATGTTATCAAGCAGGACTTAGTCAGCAATAAACTCTTTGTTGATGACCAGTTTTAAATCAATCAGCTCATAATCTTGATGTAGCCTTGATTCAAATGTAACAAAAGAGCTGAAATGTAGAGGTGAGTTGAAAATTACTGCCATTAACATCTGGGCTGGATTTGATGGATTGGGACATCAAGGAACTCCAGACGAACAGGAGTCAATAGGATTCATTGGGAAAACTTTCCACTGAATGGAGTCACACCCAGCATAAAGAAAGATGGTTATGGTTGTGGAGATCAATCATCACAAACTTAGGAGATCACCAGAGGAGTTCCTGAGCTCATATCCTCAGCCTAACTATCTTCAATGTCTTTTTTATTCTTATGGGATTTGAGCATCGCTGGTTGGTCAGCATTTTTTATTGTCCAATGCGAGCTGCCCTTAAGAAAGTGTGGTGAGCTGCCTTCTTGAATTGCTGCTGTCCACATTCTGTAGATTGATGTACAAGTCCCTTAAGGAAGGGAGTTCCTGGGCGGGAATTAGGAAGGGAACTGCTTCATCAATGATCTTTCCACCGTTATCATGTTGAGATGGGGATGTTTGCTGATGATTGCACAATGTTTAGCATCAGTTGCGATTTCTCAGATACTGAAGCAGTCCACATTTCATTGCAAAAAATCCGGACAACAGGCAGTTGATTGACAAATTGAAAATAATACTTCACCTGAACAATGACCAGGCAATAGTCATCTCCTACAAGACAGAATGGAACCATTGCCTTATGACATTCTGAAAATTACCATTGAACATAAACCGAATGGTTATAAGGGCAGGGGAGAGAACTTAAGTTCTGTTGAAAAGTAACTCACATGATGCTTCCCAGTGTCTATCTAGTATCTGCAAGGCAGAAGTCAGAATTGTGATGGAATATTCCCCACTTGAATGTATGCAGTTCCAAAAGCACTCAAGAATTTCAACACTATGCAAGAGGACACCAACCATTTGATTGGCACCTCATCTATAACTTTTAATTTTTCACCGATGACAGCCATTAGCAGAAGTGTGTATCGTTTACAAGATGATCTGTAGTCACTTACCAAACCCCCTTAGTTAGCACCTACCCAGCCTGTGACATCTACTATCTAGAAGGACAATGTCTGTAGTGGGAAGAGTGCCACCTGCAAGTTCCCCTTCAAGCCAAACACTATCTCCTTCCAGGAACTATATTTTCATTGCCTTACTATCACCGGTACTACTTAAATAAAAGCCGAAAGAACTGTAATGCGGTAAATCAAAAACAAAACCATAAATTGCAGGAAAAGCTCAGCAGGCCTGTCAGTATCTGTGAAGAGAAATCAGAGTTACGTTTTGGGTCTGGTGACCCTTCCTCAGACTCCTTTCCTAACAGCACTGTTGGTGCCCCGATACCCAAACTACTACAACAAGTTCAAGAAGGTAGCTCAGCTCCGATCTTCTGAAGGGATAATTAATACTTGTCTAGCCTTTCCCATGAACAGAAACAAAAATAATATGTTGCAGTCAGAGCTCCATAGAACCAAGAGTCAGATTTGAGAACAGAGAGGGAATCCTTCCATCAATGGTCAGCACAGTTATGTGGCAGCAATTTCTACATGAGTACATCCATGCAGAGTGGACATGATGCTTGTGTCCTTTACAACTTCCAAATGCCACCAATGCTTGCTTCCCTAAATCATAAACAAGGATGCTGATCAGTCGCAAGGGGTATCCTTAAAGACATAACTAAGTGCCCCCCTACTGAAAACACTGTGCCAAGTGCTTGGGTAAGCTTGCTGGCCGCTTTGCCAGCTTGCATCATATGAATTGTGTCAACCTCGTCTTGTGGTCTGGGATTCAGAAGGCTCCAATCTACCGTAAGACCATAAGAAATAGGAATTGAAATACGCTGTTTAGCCCTTGAGCCTGCTTCACCATTCAATAGGAGGATGGTTGATTCGACATTCCTCATATCCACTTTCCTGCCATTTCCTTGAAACCTTTGACTCCTCTTCTGATCAGTAGTGTATTTATCTCAGTCTTAAATATACACTAGAATTCTGACCTCATAGTTCTCAATGGCAAAGGGTTGCAAAGTCTTACAACCCTCTGAGAAAAGAAATTCCTTCACAGCTCAGTCTTAAATTGGTGCCCCTTTATTGAGATTATACCCTGTGGTTCTAGACCTTCCCATATGGAGAAACATTCTCCCAGCATTTACACTGTCCAACTCTTAACAATCCAGCCTACCATAAGAAATAGGAGCAGGAATAGATTGTTTCACTTTACCATTTAATGTTTCAATGAGATCACCTCTCATTCTTCCAAGTTCCAATGAGTAGAGTCCCAACCAGTTTAACAATTGCTTATAAGGCAATCCCACAATACCAGGATTATCCACGTGAACCTTCTCTGAACAGCCTCCATTGTCTATAGGGTGTCTCCTGTAGGTGCAATGTCCTCAGCCTGACCAGATGGATGCAGTTGGATCACTGACATAGAGGAGGCAGAGGAATACAGCACATTAGAAGCATCATAGAATCATGGAATCTTTGCAGTATGAAAGCAGGCCCATCGACCCACACCATCCTGCTGAAGCATCCCACCCAGATCCACCCTACACCTGTAACCCTGCATTTCCCATGAAATTGATCTAGCCTACACATCCCTGAGCATTACAGGACAATTTAGCACGGCCAATCCACCTGACCTGCACATCTATGGGAGGAAACCGGAGCACCCAGAGGAAACCCACAGAAAAAGAGAAGGATGTGCAAACTCCCCACATACAGTCATGTGAAGCTGGAATTGTGAGGGAGCAGTGTTAACTACTGAGCCACAGTGCCGCCCATCACTGTGTCCTGAGATGACAATCCCTGCACACCTGGCTTTTGATCCTCCTCCCAGTCACTGGTCATTTCTACCTCACTTACTCCTTTAGGGGTTGGGCATCTACTGGGAGGTCAATTATTCCACTGGCCCTCTCACCTGGACAGTGAATGAATACACACAGAGCTCAAGCAAATGAGTGAAGATCTCTCACTTGTCGATACACTTACCCCATCTCTTCCAGTCGTGATTGCAGCCATTCTGTTTCCCATTACATAGTTTTGATTTCCGCAAAAATGTTCTTTGGGTTTAAATTTCCAACCTCCACCTCTACATGTGGATGAGGCCCTGAATACCCAGATGCCCTTCCTGATACCAGTTCCTGTGAACCTGCTAGGCTTTGCACTTCCCTTGGAACCCTTTCCAGCTCCTCTCTGTGAGCCTGTTCCTGCCCACCTTTCTTCTCAATAATCAAACAGAAATCAACCTTCCACATCATTTTCTTTCAGCTGCACCAACCTCTGTACCGTCCATGTGCAGTACTGGTTTCCATAGTGCACACAGATTAGTACCCAGAAAACCTCCCAACATCAGCAGGAACTTTGGCAACTCATTACTGCTGGGTTAGAATTTCCCCTCAATGCCCAGAAATTAGTCAAAAGCTGTAACAAGTTGCTCCCAGCATTTAGAAACACTAGGAGTGACAATGAAATTAATGATGGTGGACAAGAAAAAAGATTAGAACAGAAATCCTATTGGAGAGAGGAGCAAAACATCTTCAAGATGGGTATGCCTGGAAGAAATGTGGTCATGATTTAAATAATAAATAATAACAAGCCAGATGATTAGTTTTTTTCAATTGTTTCAGGAATATATAGAGCAGTCAGAAATATATGCATATCGGCATGAAAGGTGTTAGCACAAACTGATGCTTTTTTTTTGGGAACTATAATGCTTAAAGGTCAACTTAGAATCTATTCCTGTGATGAGCCACTGCAGTAAAACATCTCCATCACAATACAGCAACTAATAATGATATTTGTAAAAACAATTTACACTTACCTGTCAGGTTGCTCTTGATTCCTCTTTCCAGCTTTCATTTCTCCGTTTAATTCTAGGCTCACCACCATGTTGTCAAGGGTGGTTCAGGATGGGAGTTAAGTTGTTGCCCTGGCCAATGATATTCACAGCCTGGTAAAAAATAAAAACATTTTTTTACAACTCTGAAACCTGGTATACTTTTGAATGACTTCAGATGAAAATGATTAGATTAGATTCCCTACAGCGTGGAAACAGACCCTTTGGCCCAAACCGACCCTCTGAAGAGTAACCAACCCAGACCCATTTGCCTCTGACTAACGTACCTAATTAGCTTTAAATTAAGGGGTGGTAGGTATAGGACAGATGTTAGGGGTAGATTCTTTACTCAGCGAGTCGTGAGTTCATGGAATGCCCTGCCAGTAGCAGTGGTGGACTCTCCCTCTTTATGGGCATTTAAACAGGCATTGGATAGGCATATGGAGGATAGTGGGCTAGTGGAGGTTAGGTGGGCTTGGATCGGCGCAACATCGAGGGCCAAAGGGCCTGTACTGCGCTGTATTTTTCTATGTTCTATGTTCTAATACTATGAGCAATTTAGCATGATCTGCACATCTTTGGATTGCAGGAGGAAACTCCACACAGATAGTTGCCCAAGGCTGGAACCGAACCTGGGACCCTAGTGCTATGAGGCAGCAGTGCTAACCACTGAGCCACCATGCTGCCCAATGATGTGTGGGAACAAATTTGGTTTTGGGGAAACATGGCCTCAATGGAGGAGGGTTTTCCATACATGGCATTCCTGACTGGAACAATGGCTAGAAGAAAAGATTCAGCTGTGCAGGAAAATCAGATTTCCTCAAAAATAAAAAAAAACACTAGTCTAAAATTTGGCCCATTGTTTTAAATCAACCAGATTATTTCACACAATTATGGAAATATATATGAGGATCCCACAGAAACTGTTCCATAACAATCACTTCTGTTCAGGAATTGAATGCCAAACTGCAGATTTCTGGTGAACACCTCCAGACATGTTCGAATTATGATCATCATTAATTAGGATAAAAATTGTATTAATCCGAACTTTCAAACTGTGAGTTTTATTTGCACTGCTATTTAATGTCTGTTTTCATCTTTTGGCCAAAATAGTCTCTCTTACATCAATGGAGGCATTATTATGCTTCTTGTTTGTATCAACCATAAACAATTTAAATAATGATGCCCATAATAAATGGTTTCTATCCCTTAGCATGTTGGGAATTTTATAATTGTTGATAAAGTTCAGTGCAGAAAGGCAATCATCTCTGAGGAACTAATTGCATGCCATGAGGGTTTTAATTCTTCTCAGTTTGATTTTGGAGATTTAAAAGTAACAAATGAGAGGTGTGTGATTATTATAATGAGATAGAAAGAAGCATTTTAAATTGAAATTAAATACTTAATAATCCACACCAGTTTTTATAAAGTGACTATTGATTTCACCCCAATGCTACTGCAACTTAAAGATCTAGCTGGAGCAATCATGAGTTTTAGTCAGTCGAAAGGGAGCAATGTCATTTTTCTGGTGGCTTTGCTCACCCTGCTGTGCTCACTTCTCAGTGCCCACACACTGCAACAGGCATCTATCAGGACTTTCTACAATATTTATGCATGTGTGAATCCTCTTCTGATTTATATCGCAGCATTTGTAAACCAGCCAAATGGAATTCTGAATCTATCAGGATACTTTTCATTACATTAGAGGTAACTTTCCTACAGATAAAGACTTACCCACTGAACAGTTCTTTGAACTGATTAATTTACAAAGTGCCCTGATTGATCAAGCATTCAACCTCTTTGTACAGGATGATCGAAGCTGATCTAGATAAGAGTTGTAGATTCTTTATGTTATATGACCAATGCAGTGCAGTCACAGTTGTCACTGAGAAGCACAGAATATTATTCACCTCGGTACAGGTGACTTCAATTGCTGGGGTTACAATTGGAGCATTTCTGTAAAGTTCATTCAAAGCACATCAATGACTACAGTCTACAATGTGATGAAGGTCACATTTGAAATATTTGGAAATAAATTTACAATAGTCATAGAGGCAGGATTTTGAGACCTTGCTGATCTCTACAACAGAGGGATCAATGACCTGGTGAAAGGCTAAGGACTGCATTCCCTGCCTCCATCCATGTTGGAACAGAAACAACAAGCTTTTAAAAATGGAGAGTGCAATCCAAATCTGGGTTTCCTGCCCCCATTTCTGTTTCTGGCAACATTTATTATGGTGCAAGTAAGAGCACAGATAGAGAGCCTGAACGGAGCACTCAGAGCATTGTCAGCCATGAGTGAGGATGAGCTATTCAGGCTTTCACCAATCTACTTTTCACCAATGTGCCTGTCTGTGACTGTACTGGTATGTGTGACCACAATCACTTCCTTCATGCTAGGTGTAACTTCAAACAATGGAGAATATCCTCCTGAATCCCATCAGCTCCAGTTTTGCTCTGATGTTTTGATGCTACAGTTGTTGTAAAGACAAAGTCCCCATCTTAACATTGTGGACATCCTCCTACTAGTTGTGTGGTCTTACCACTATGCAAAATGGGATAGCTTCCAAACAGATCAAGCAACACAAATCTGGATTTGTATGAGGTCCTGAGAGACATCAACAACAGCAGATTTGCATTCAACACCAATATATAACCTCCTGGCCTGGTATATTCTCCAGTGCACCCTTACCAACCAGCTGGGAGATCCATCCTTGTGAAGTGAAGTATATAGGAGGGTATGCCAGGAGCAGCACCACATATACTTACAAAATGAGGTGTCAATCTGGTGAAACTATGGAGTGGATTACTTCATGCAAACAATAGAAGCATGTGTTGGACAAAGTTAAGTCTTCACACAGCCAATATATCAGATATAAGGTTGACAGTCGTACCACACACACACAGTCTTGAATGTGGATGGATAATTGAATAACTAGGAAAAGAAGCAGCCTTCACAAATATCTACATCCCCAATAATGAAAGGGTTAACCCAGGGCAAAAGACAAGTTTGAAGCATTTGCAACCATCTTGAGCCAGAACTGCTAAGTGGATTATCTTTCTCAGCCTGTTTCTGCGGGTCCCAACATCACTGATTCCAATCTTCAGCCAAATGGATTCACTCAACATGTTGCTACTAAATGGCTAATGGAACTGGATAATGCAAAGGCTGTGGGCCCTGACAATTTTCTGACTATGGCATCAAACACTAATACTCAAGGCTAATCCTTAGCCAAGTTGTTCTGGAATGGCTGCAAGACTAACATTTAGCTGGTGATGTGGAAAATTGCCCAATTTCAAAAAACAAGACAATCCAAACTGGCAATTAATGTCCTTTTAGCATACTCTCATTCATCAGCCAGATGATAGAGGGTCTCATCAGAGTCAAAAAGTGTGGCACTGGAAAAGCACAGCTGGTCAAGCAGCATCTGAAGAGTAGGAGAGTCGATGTTTTGGGCATGAGCTCTTCATCAAGAATATGAGGAGAGCCCAAGTGGGCTAAGAGATAAATTGGAGGGGGTGAGGCTGGGAGGAAGGTAGCGAGGAAGGCGATAGGTAGATGAAGGTGGGAGGTGATGGTGATAGGTTGGAGAGGAGGTTGGAGTGGATAGGTGGGAAGGAAGATGGACAGGTAGGACAGTTCAAGAGAGCGGTGCCAAGTTAGAGGGTTAGATCTGGGATAAGGTTGGGGGAGGCAAGATGAGGGAACTGGTGAAATCATCATTGATCCCGTGTGATTGGAGGAAGATGAGGTGTTCTTCCTCCAGGCTTTGGGACGCTAAGGTTTTGGCGGTGGAGGGGAAGGCCAAGGACTTGCATGACTTGAGAGAGTGGGAAAGGGATTTGAACTTCCTCCCAGGCATGCAAGTCCTTGGCCTCCTCCACCGCCAAACTCGAACGCCTCACCTTCCACCTTGGGATCCTCCAACCACACGGGATCAATGTCGATTTCACCAGTTGCCTCATTTCCCCTGCCCCCACCTTATCCCAGATCCAACCCTCTAACTTGGCACTGCCCTCTTGAACTGTCCTCTCTGTCCATCTTCCTTCCCAACTCTCCACTCCAACCTCCTCTCTGACCTATCATCATCACCCCCCACTTTCATCTACCTATCACCTTCCTAGCTACCTTCCCCCCCAGCCCCACCCATCTCCCATTTATTTTTCAGCACCCCCCCCCCCCCATTCCTGATGAAGGCCCAAAACGTCAACTCTCCTGCTCCTCGGATGCTGCCTGACTTGCTGGGCTTTTCTAGTGCCACAGTCTCCAGAGAATAGCCCACCTAGACCCACCTCTCTACCCTACCCCTTTAACCCTGCATTCTCCATGGCCAATCCCCTAACCTGCCCATCTTTGTACTGTGGGAAGAAACCAGAGCAATTGGAGGAAACTCACGCAGACGCGGGGAGAATGTGCAAACTCCACACAAACAGTTGCCCAAGGGTAGAATAAAACTGGGTCCCTGGTTCTGTGAGGCAGCAGTGCTAACCATTGAGCCGCCTGTTTCCTTTAGTCTCACTGACAGCTGGCTGACTTCTCAGAATGAAAGTATTTCCTTGCCTGATAGTTCCTCAACCATGTCCCTCATTGTCTAAACACTGGAACCCAAGCTGGTACACACATGAACCTTCAGTTCCAGAAGCCAATGCAGTTGAGACTGGCTTTTTAAACCCTGTCCTTATTTATTCTTCAAAAAAGGAAATGACAAAATGTGCCTGCAGATTGAGATATGATCTCCAGGAGGAGGCTTGATGTTGAGCAGGGGTTTCATCAGCCCATTATTTGCTTTGTCATCAAACAAAATCACAGTCCATTCTGTTGTGTTATGATTTGCCTTTTCGTCCTTTTTTAAAAATATGCCCGATGAAGTTCTCTCTGTATCCATTGGTGTGACATTCCATGGACCTTTCTCTACAATCTCTCTAAACAACCACTCAATAAATGCCTGCAGCCATTTTTGGCTGTGATCACATTTTGAAAGTATGAGTTAAGAAGTGTGACAGTACTTCAGGATTCTGACCTGTGATTATGACATGTGCCAACAGCCTATTCATCCTCTGGTATCAGTGAAGCACCCTCAGTTGTCATGCTCTAATTAACTTATTTCATTTCACTTCATTTAGTCTAATTAACTACCATATCACATTTAAACTGCTGCTTCTTAGCAAAGTTAATGAACTGTCTTCATGAAAACTCCTTATGATTGATTGATTACCTATGATGGTAACTCGTCACAATCCTCCAACATGAATAGTAGGAGAAGCTCCAAGCAAATTAAAGCTTTTGTACATAGAGGCAGGTAATTGAAATTCAGATGTGTTCACAAAGTTTGATATTACATCTTTAAATTTTATTTAAATCCATGTCTAACTTCTTTGTCATTTTCTAGCTGATTGGAGATCTTAACAGTAGAAATGATGGAAAGCTGTGGAGATGGCCAAGCCTGCAAAATTGGGCTCCTCAAGAGAATTATTTCTAACTTACTGAGGGAAAATTAGTTTGCTTGGTTGATTTGCTTTATCTGCATTTTATTGTGGCACAAAAAATTGTTTCAGCTGCAATGCTTTCTGCCATTGTCTAGCTTTTATTTCCAACTTCTTATACTTTTTTGACTTGTTTCTGGAACGTGAAGGAGAAAGTGAGGGCTGCAAATGCTGGAGATCAGAGTCAAGAGTGTAATGCTGGGAAAGCACAGCAGGTCAGGCAGCATCCAAGGAGCAGGAGAATCGATGTTTCGGGCGTAAACCCTTCACTTGTTTCCGGATTGTGGTTGACATCAGTAGTTACTGCCTATATCTCATTATCATATGGGCATTAGATGCCAACTACAAGGTGTAAGACTGAAGTTGTATGTAATCCAGAACAGACCACAACATAATGAACAACCATCGTAGGTTAGACCAATTCTGCTACAAGGACCTCAATAAAGCCATTTATGTACACGTGCAAAGGACTTGATGCCAACACTAGTGATGCTTAAATAGTACCTTTCTTTAGTCCTTGTTTAATATGGCATAGAGTATATTTCCAGTCTTCTAAGAAATGTTCTGGGTATATCCCATGTAAACCATCTCAGGCAACTCATTTTGATATGTTATGAACTAAAAGTCAAAAAGAAAAAGTGGCCAAATGAAATGTTTCAATTGTAACTCTACTTGGGGGGTGTTTAACTGTGCCCTTGGCAGTAGGCTTGGAGGTTGGTGCAGGGCAAGGAAGATTGGAAAAAAAATGACATTGGACTGGAATGCCAATATGATTCTGCCATCGTTTTTTCCGCAGAAGTGGCACCTGTGTGCTGATGGTAACCTGCCCAGCATTGGCATCAAGCCAACAAAAATAGCTCATTAAGCAATTTTTGGGCACTTTAAGAGAACAATGGATTTTTATCAAGGCACAAAGGGCCCCAGCATTGTCTGTATCTCATCAGGTCAACCTACCAGACTGATTCCAGGATAGCAGGACTGATGTCTGAAGAGAGACTAGATCGATTAGAGCTATATTCACAGGAGTTTAGAAGATTGAGGACTATAGAAACCTATAAATTCTAACAGGACTCTACAGGGTAAATGCAGGAAGAATGTTTCTGAAGACCAAGGAGTCCAGAACAAGGAATCAGAGTCTAAGGACATGAAGTAAACTACTTAGGACAGAAATATACAGAACATTTTTCACTCAGAGAATGGCGAGCTTGTGGAATATTCTGCCACAGAAATGGTGGGTGTCAAAAAAGTGAATGTTTTCAATAAGGAGTTAGATATAATCATTAGGGCTAAAGGGATCAAAGGATATGGAGAGAAAGCAGGAAGAGGGCACTGAGTCAATGAACAGCCATGATCACATTGAATGGTGGAGCAGGCTCAAAGGGCCAAATGGCCTCTTCCAGCTCTTATTTTCTAGGTTTCCATGGGATGAGTGGACAGCTAGAGGTCAAACTTCAATAAAATGAATTGAAATCTGCATGTTCATTCAATAAGCTTGAGATTATCTGAAGGTAGAGGTTTGCAATTGCATGATTATTTCTTGTACACTGATGTTACAGGTAGGGCTAGTGGTGAACAGTGTCATTATACGCCTCGTTTCTTTTCTACCCTCTCTTGTTTCATTCACTTAAGTAGCACACTCTAACTGCAGACGTCATGCACATCGAATTGTCCTTCAAATTCCTTAACTACACACTGTGTCTGATTGAATAACCATTCCCGTTACACCCTCTTTATTGGCTATCTGCCAGAATATTGTATGGGATGCACCACAGTTTGTGAGGTTGTGTTTGTGTCTGGTCATGGTACTGTTATCTACCTTTGGGCACTGTGCTTTAGGAAGGGAGCAAGAAGAATTTGAAGGCATTAGAGAGCATGCAAAAGGGGAGTATGAGGATGAGGACTTTCAGAAAGTGAAGATAGATTAGAGGAGCTGGGACTGTTCTCCTTGGACAAGAGAAGGCTGAGAGGAGATTGGATTGATTGATTAAAAATCATGAGCGACCCAGACAGAGTAAAACAAGAAAATTATCTCCTTCATGAAGGAATTGAGAATACAAAGTTGCAGATTTAAAACAACTAGTTGGCCCATTGGTCCATCGGACTAAAGTTATGATGTTGATTTTTAAGTTGAATGAGAGCTATTAGGCATCAATCAGATGGGTGTAGGGGATGGTTTGGTACAATCATCATTTCCTGAGATCTGTGTCCACACTTCACTGAGAGCTACTCTCATAATGACTACAGTGAAGTACAGGACAGTTAAAACGCCACATCATCCAAACTGTAACAGGAAGTTCAGGTTGGTGCAGCAGAAGCAGCAGTGCTGTACAATTCCAGATTGTTGTCATAGATATTCCACCATCTTCTTCATTTTTCTCCATGACCAACTAGACGGAGACTTCACATTCTTCAAATGTTGAGTGAAGCAACTGATGCACTCCTTTCCCAGTTTTCAGCTCTTCAATAATTTCTAATGTTTTTGTTTTTTGCTTGCCTAAACCATTCCTAACTTGGTTAATGCAGGGCACAGAAATTAATGCAAAGGAAATTCTTTTAAATTGGGGCATTATGGTCACTAAATTTTCATTGGTCCAATGAAAGTAGGCAATTAATTTGGTGTATAACACTCCTCTTCGGAAAACCCCACTACAGATTCAGTACAACTCCATGTTAGAAAGGCCTAGTAGAACTACTTGCGTGTGCCCGCATGACATACACACAAACACACGTGCATGCACACACACATACACACGCACGCGTAAACACACACATGCACATGGGTGCACACACACATGTGCACACACACTTGCACATATACAAAACACGTATGCATATACACACACAATGCACATGAACACACAGGCACACATAAACACACACACACATAAATGCACACACACACTCCCAGCTGCGCACATGCACACACAAGTACACACACACATGCATACACACAGACATACACTGATTTCGCACGCACACACACACACAAACACATACATGCACACACATATGCACACACATACACACGCACACACACAGGCACAGACATGGTCACATGCACACACACATGCATACACAGACACAGACACACATGCACACACACGTGCACACGCACAGAAGTGCACAAACACACGCACATATGCGTGCACATAGACATGAACACATGCACACATATACACATGCACACACACGCACATGTGCACACAGACACACATGAACACATATGTGCGCACACACACACTCTACACATGCACGCACACACACGCATAAATGCACACACACACACTCACGCTCACACACACACACATGCACTCACACACACACACATATACACACAGAGACACCCACGCACACATGTGCCTACACCCACACACGCACATAACCACACCACACACAGGCACACACAAATACACACATGCACCCATATGTATGTACACACATGCACACGTGTACACATAAACACATGCGCACATGTACACACATTCACACACAAACACTCACGCGCACACTTGCTGCAAACACATACACACACACAAACATGCACATATGCACTCATGCACAGCACACACAGGCACATACAAACACATGCACACGCACACACACGCACATGCATGCACACATGCACATACGCACAAATACATATACACACATCCATACGTACACACACACACTCACACACAAGTAGACACACACACATGCAAACATACATGCACACACACACACAAATGCACACATATGTGGGCGCATGCACACATGCAAATACAGACACACACACATGTACACACACATGTGTGCAAACACACAGACACACACACATGTACATATACACAGGCACGCAAACACCCACGCTCTCACACATGCACGCACACACCCATGCACAAATGCACACACATGTGCACACACCCACATGTACACACAAACACACATTCGTACACACACATGGAGAAACACAGGCACACAAGCACACACCCACACATGCGCACACAGGCACACACACACACATGCACACATGCAAGCATGCACACATACACACATAGACACACAAATGCACACACAGACACACACACATAAACACACAGGCACATACACGCACACGCACAAACACACACGCTCTCACACATGCACACCCACACACACACATGCACACATGCAAGCATGCACACATACACACATAGACACACAAATGCACACACAGACACACACACATAAACACAGACACATACACGCACACGCACAAACACACACGCTCTCACACATGCACGCCCACACACACACACACACATGCATACACACAGGCACACACGCGCACACACAGGCACATGCATACACGCACTTACATACACACACATGCACACAGGTGCGAGCGCACATACACACATGCACACAGGCATGAGCACACACACCTGCACACACATGCATGCACGTGCACACCCAGACACGTGCACTCACTTCACACAAAAGCACACACACATACACGTGCACACATACACACACACACATGTACACATCCACATACATGCACACAAACACACATGCACACATATCCACTCATTTCACAAACGCACACCCACACACAAAAGCACACACACACATGTGTGCATGCACACACATGCACACACGCACACACAAACACATATGCGCACATGCACACACATACACACATGCACATTTGCACATGTGCACCCACGCGAACACACACACAAAAAAAAATGCATCCGCATATTATCTTGGAAAAGGAAGCAAAAATAACATGAGGAGCAATCATTTCCATGAGCCAAAGATAGAGAATGATAATTTAATAATACATCTCTCAGAATCCATAATTTGTCAATAAATCCTGGGATGTAAATACTTAAGCTGCACCTGAAAAAAAAGTATCCAGCTGCTCTGATATTTAAATGACATACGATTAACCACACGACCTTTGTGCTTTAATGAATTATTGCTTCTAAAACTCTGCTTTCATTACAGAGTTGTTGCGCACAGCTAATGCAGGTACTATTTTGCACAATCATCATTGCAAATAAAGTACCTAAAACTATTGGGAATGTTTCTTAATTTCTGGATGTTAGCGTATTCTGGGTCAACCTTATCTGAGTTGATAAATAACTTTCCTTTAGCTTAATTTGGCAGCTCATTATCCCAAATACGTTTCACTTCTGTGATAAATACGTACTCTAAGACACATCTTCACCAGATCCAGCAGTATTAAACAGGTGATAGTGAATAAAAAGCCTATTGTACATCTCCTCAAAACCTGCTGCCAGCTTTTCAATGAAACTAAAAATCAGGAGAGATGTAAACAGGCCACTGACTTGTTCTTCACTATCACCCAACTTGAAAACTTACCTCCATGAGTGCTATAAGACAGACTTCAGGTCAATTGTTAGGGGGTCGATCTGATTCAATTTTATAAGGTCAATTTTCTGAGTTCTTATAAAGAAATAAATGCCACTGACGCTTCAAATTGTAGTAGAACAGGGAATCAATATGGCCATCAGATAAAACCAACCTCCATCAAGGTTGAAATATGGACAATGTAAAAATAGTGATAGCATTCCTGCTTTTAACTGAAGAATAAGACAGAGATCTGATGTACTCAAGGGCAAAAAAAAACAGGACTATCAACTATCAAACATTTCCCCAGACAAAGTCAAAACGTGTGGTCCTGGAAAAGCACAGCCGGCCAGGCAGCATCCGAGAAGCAGGAGAGTCGACATTTCGAGCATACGCTTTTCCCCAGACAAAGGCAATATGGCTAAATTTTCTATAATATCAAAAATGTATTGGGTCTAAATGAACATGTTTCGGTCATTCAGTGTAGTATGGAGGGCTTGCCTGCAGAATGTATTAATCAAGCTGGACAAAAATTGACCCCCACTGCATTGGTAGAAGTTATTCAGCTTCATGAGGGAATGACAATGTACATGCTAGACTACAATCTGTGAACTATTTTTGATGTTACTGCATTGCATTATGAATGTGCCTGGCTCCCGTTACAAGAGCAATTTGATTCTCTAAACACTCTGTGCAGTACACTGATGAGCTGCGTGGAGCTCCCTTCATTCAACTGTGTGATGTTGCTATCGAGAGACATTTGTGCAGCTGTGAAAATGAGTCAAAAGGGAGAATTTTCCTCCTAAGAGGCTGGCACTAAAGGTTGATTCTGTGTTACAGTGGGGAGCAATGATTACAGGAAGAATGTCTCACAAGATTGAGATTACACAGCCCCAGAGTGCATCATTGCTCATTAAAATAAATAGGCAGATATGCATGCTGAACACATAAGGCTTCCAGATATGTAGGGGTGCTGAATGACACAGCTGTCTTTTTGATATGATGTTAAAACAAAGCATTATTTGTCCTCTCAAGTGGACATTAAAGACCCTGCAGTTCTACTTGGTAGAAAAAGGGGAAAATACTCCCCAGTCCTTGCTTATGTTTATCCTTTGGCTATATCACTAGCTTTTCTCTTTATATCTCATTGCTATTTAGAGGATTATGCAGAGTGCAAATTGCCATGTTTCCGACATTAAGCAGAGACAATGTTTTAAAAGTGACAAAAAATGAAGTTTAAAATTAAAAAGCCTCTTAGAATACCCCATGCTACGCAAATACAGCTCTTTCTGTCATGTCACTCCTCAAATTCTATTGTGTCGTCCCAATGCTATCCCATATTTCAGTCACTATGATTTCTATTTCTTTATGCAAACAAAGAAGCACAACTTCATTAAAAATATACACAGAGCTGTTGATACAGTTGCGTAAAATATTCAAAATAAAACTGAAAATTTAGAATACTCTTCATCTCACTCAGTGAGATTACAAACTGATAAACAGCGATAACTTCATTGCTTGGATATTCAACATCTTTTGCATTGTAGAGAGAAAAAAATTGGTTGGGTAAATTACCAGTGAGCACAGAATCCATCTGATTTTCTGCTCATTAATTTAAATGGAAGGATGATTAAATGCACTCCCCTAGAAACATCCTGCCAGATTTTCCTCGCAGTACTGTTCAGGCCAGGTTTAAAGTCAAAAATCCATCCAAACATTGAAATTTAACATTAGCATATCAATACTATCAGGAATCTGAGAAACATAGTACAAAGCAGGATAATAAATGAAAATTCCTTCTGCTTATCCCAAAATTCAAAATGGTCAAAATAATGCCTTTTCTGTACAGAAGCTATTTAATTTCTGTGAACACACATTGATTTAAGTCACCATAAAGAGGGGCAACTCAGCATCAAAATCAATTCAGTGAATGCCACATGATGGATAGAGGGTAAACGTTGTTTCATTATCACCTTTTGTCAGGGACATTAGATTTCAATGTCCTTTTCATTGTTAGTTGTATTCCATGCCATTCCCAAAACTGAGCAGAAAGATTCATCAGGTCCTTGGTGTGGAGTTCAGGAAGCTGGGCAAAAAACTAGCAAGCAGAACCTCAAAGCTAGGTGACACCGCGTACCATGAGCAGGTGAATGCAGGAGGTTGGAACAGGTGAACATGTTGTTAGATAGGTACATGTTGTAGTGGATTTTGGGAGGGTTGTTGTCGGATAGTGGGTTTGCTATTCTGATTGGAGAGGGTTTACATTGTATGGAAACTAGGAGGTATTATTATATAGGAAAGTCTTGGGGAACAGAAAATAGGGAGAGACAGATGACATTTCTGTAAAAAAGTAGGTATTAGCTAGGATCACTGTAAGACGACATTTGATGTGCCTAAGTTAGAGTTACTTTAAATTTACATAATTGCAAATGTGTGGAAAATGATATTAGTGAGCTGCGGGCAGATAATCACATGGAATTATGATGTTATGAAAGTAGTGAATACCTGACTCAAGAAAGGGCAGGCCTAGGTGTTAACGATTCTCGGATACCATGAGTTTTGGAAAGATGGGATGAGAGATACCAGTTTTGATGTAGGAAAGGTCAAAATCGAGTCTGTTAGAGCTGAGAAACAATGGGAGAACCATTATATTGCTGGATACATTCTACTGGCTAGCGTTACTAAACCTTCTGTTTTTCATTTTTGCCAGGACCAGATTCTGGCAGAAGAATGGTGGTGGCTTAGGAGTAAAACATTTTACTGTTGAGAAGTTGCCAGCGCCATTCTGCAAATGGGCATTTCAGAACTTCTGCAAGTTTCATGGAATTAGCTGCAATTTGAAAGCCTACCTAAAAAACAAATCGTAGGCTCAGCCAGTCATACACCATGGAAACAGAACATTTGGTCAAAATCCTCTGAGCTGACCAGACATTTCAATCTGATCAAGTCCTATTTCCCAGTATTTGGCCCTTATCCCTCAAAATGCTTCCTATTAATATACACATTCAAATCCTTTTTAAATGTTGTGATTATACCCACCCCCACCACTTCTTCTGGCAACTCACTCCATACATGCACCATCTTCTGAGTGAAAAGGTTACCCCTCAGGTCCTTCCTAATTCTTTCCCCTCTCACCTTAAACCTATGCTTTCTAGTTTTGTACTCCCCCACTCTCAGAAAATAATCTTGGCTGTTCGCCCCATCCATGCCCCTCATGACTTTGTAAATCTCTATAAGGTCGGCCCTCAGCCTCCAATGCTCCAGGGGGAAAAGCCGTAGGTGTTTCAACCTCTCCCTATAACTCAAATCCTCCAGTCCCAATAACATCCTTGTAAATCTTCTTTGCACCCTGGAGAGTGGAGGTACAAATCATTTACTAGAGGTATAGATCATAAGAGCTGAGTAAAAATGTGTTTCCAAAGTGCAACTTATCATGAAATGCTGTAGCCTGAGATATACACGTACACACTTAACTGAGTGATGCCAGAACCAATTCCCCAATTTAAAAAAAATTGTTGACTGACATCAGGAAAATTTTTGTCTCCTGATTCCTGCTCTTAAGTTTGCAAATATCATCCTTGGTCTGTTTCAAAAGACATTCTGCAAGAATTAACTGCAATTCCCAGGGGCACAGAACACAGCAATTCAGAGTACATTTCATTATTTACTTCACCTTTCACAAACAGCAGTAAGTTCAGTCATCTAATCCATGAACAATGATTTCAGTTAGCATGTGATAAATCCATGGAACAAATTTCCGAGGGAAATGGTGAAGCAAATTATGTTGATTCATTTAAATGTAAGTTCCGTAAATTTCTTTCAGAAAATAAGATTTTGGGATTAACGAGCAATTTGAGACAACCGTATGTTGAGTGCAGCTTGCTTGGGAGGAACAATTGACTTTGGAACTGTAGTTTACAAGTTCTTCACTCACGGGGCTTTTCCTCACCAAACGACTAGGTTTGTTGTTGACTAATTGGCACAGATTGATTGTCTTAATTAGTTAACAGCCGAATTATTGTTCTATCACATGACGGCTGAGATAATAACAATTTATGCATTTAATTTATTTACACAGAGAATTTATATTATTATAGTTTCTGCTTTTCATACTATGAATTATCATTTGGAAAATTCAACAAGAATTCCTGGGCAAGCCAAAGATTAGATAGGGCCAGATTTTCACCACTATGCAGGATAGGTTGTCTTAGAAAATTTGGGGAGCAGGAGAATCGACGTTTCAGGCATGAGCCCTCCTTCAGGAAGGGCTCATGCCCGAAACGTCGATTCTCCTGTTCCTTGGATGCTGCCTGACCTGCTGCGCTTTTCCAGCAACACATTTTCAGCTCTGATCTCCAACATCTGCAGTCCTCACTTTCTCCTGTCTTAGAAAATTTCCCAACATTGCACACTCGCTCAGGATAAAGTTTATTACATAATGCAATTTTAACTCCAGGACAGGAGGGTAAAGAGCAATGTGGATATGGAATGAAGTCATGCAAGCACACCTGGATATATTTAAAGGTGGCATCCCCATATAGTCCTGCAGTAATATCAATGCAACACCTTTCAGCAAGCACTGCTGAATTAAAATGAACTTCGTACCAGCATTCAGTAGTCAGTGCTTTCTGTAGGATGTTCTGCATTAAAGCTGAATTGAAGCTACCAGACAGGACTACTTGAATGCCACACAGCATAAGTAGCAACTGATAGACAGAGCCAAGCGATCCCACAATTGAATTGAATTTATTGTCACGTGTACCGAGGCGCAGTGAAAAGCTTTGTCTTGTGAGCAATACAGGCAGATCACAGAGTTAAATAACAGCCAATGGATCAGATCTGTAGTACTCCCCCATTCAGTCGTGAATGGTGGTGGATAATTAAACAACTCACTGGAGAAGGAGGCTCCACAAATATCCCCATCCTCAGTGATGGAAGAGCCCAGCATATCAATGTAAAAGATAAGGCTGAAGTTTTCACAGCACGCTTCAGCCAGAAGTGCCAACTGGATGATCCATCTCGGCCTCCTCCAGTGGTCCCCAGCATTACAGATACCAGTCTTCAGCCAATTCAGTTTACACCATATGATGTCAAGAAAGGGTTGGAGTCACTGGATACTGAAAAGACTTCAGGCTCTGACAACATTCTGGCATTAGTACTGAAGGCCTGTGCTCCAGAACCTGCCACTTTCCTAGCCAAGCTGTTCCAGTACAGTTATAACACTAGCACCTACCCGATAATGTGAAAAATTGCCCAGGTATGTCCAGTACGTAAAAAGCAGGACAATTCCAACCCAGCCAATTACCGCCCCATCAGTCTCCTCTCAATCATCAGCACAGTGATTGAAGGCATCATCAACAATGCTCTCAAGCAGCACCTACTCAGCAATAACCTGCTCAGAGATACCCAGTTTGAGTTCTGCCAGGGCCACTCAGCTCCTGAGCTCATTACAGCCTTGGTTCAAACATGGAAAAAAGAGTTGGATTCTAGAAGGGAGGTGGGAGTGACAGCCCTTCACATCAAGGCTACATTCAACTGAGTGTGGCATCTTGGAGCCCTAGCAAAAGTGAAATCAATGGGCATCAGAGGGGGCAAATTCTCTGGTGGTTGAAGTCATACCTGACACATGGAAAGATCATCATCGTTTTTAAAAGTCAGTCATCTCAGCTCCAAGACATCTCTGCAGGAATTCCTCAGGGTAGTGTCCTTAGCCTAACCACCTTCAGCTGCTTCATCAATGATCCTTTCTCTATCATAAGATCAGAAGTGGGGATGTTTGCAATGATTGAACAATGTTCAGCGTCATTCGCGACTCCTCAGACATCGAAGCAGTTTATCACCAAATGCAATAAGATCTGGACAATATGCAGGCTTGGACTGACAAATGGCAAGTAGCATTCACACCACACACATGTCAGGCTATGACCATCATCAGTAAGACACAATCTAACTATGACTCCTTGACATTCAATGGTGTTATCATCACTGAATCCCCCACTATCAACATCCTGGGTGTTATGATTGATCAGAAACTCAATTGGGCTCATCACATAGTGGCTACAAGAGCAGATCAGAAGCTAGGAATACTGCAAAGAGTAACTCACCTCCTGACTCTATCTACCAGCTACGAGACACAAGTCAGGCATATGATTGGAATACTCCCCACTTGCCAAGATGAATAAAGCCCCAAACACACTGAAGAAACTTGACACCATTCAGGTCAAAGCTGCTTATAGCATTGTATTGTTACAACACAACAGTGAACCCTCTGCTAATTAAACCAAACACCCTAAAAAGCTCAATTCGCCTCATAATCTGTTAAAATATGAGTGACAGAGTACTACCCAAATTCCACTATTTAAAGAAAATAACATCAATTTATTCCTTAACTCTAAAAGTGAACATTAAACAACAATTGTTCACATTTCTAAGCCCCCTTTCTCTTACCTGCTTATTATCTGCCTCCAACTCTATAACAATATACTGCTTCAATAAAAACACTTATTAAAATTACATCATTTAATTTCAAAACCATACAGAGGCTGTTGTCTCTAGTGTCTGTCTTCTTCTAGCTGAAGATCTCCCTGGGTCGTCTTCTTTCTTTTACTCTGAATATGTTTCATATGAAAAGGTCCCTTTGATTGACAGCATTTTGAATGGCAGTCTTTCTCGAAGGCAGTTACTCTTTCAATGGCAGTTACTCTCTCTTAAAGGTACAGTACACCCCTTCGACTTCCTAACATGTCCCACCTTAAGAAAAAATGAACTATCACAATGAAATGATGGCTTCTTTTTTTCTAATTCTTAATCCCATTACAATAAAATACATAAGACATTAATCTAAGTTCATATTAATTTCTGCACACACACACGCACACACTCACACACACACACATATATTATAAAACATTGGAATCTGTTCTATCTTATCTATACTTTATCCGTTAAGTCCGCGATAACTTATCTGCTATCACATTTTTACGATCCACAACATCGGAAAGATGTTGTGAAACTTGAAAGGATTCAGAAAAGATTTACAAGGATGTTGCCAGTGTTGGAGGATTTGAGCCATAGGGAGAGGCTGAAAAGGCTGGGGCTGTTTTCCCTGGAGCATCGGAGGCTGAGGGGTGATCTTATAGAGGTTTACAAAATTATGAGGGGCATGGATAGGATAAATAGACAAAGTCTTTTCCCTGGGGCCGGGGAGTCCAGAACTACAGGGCATAGGTTTAGGGTGAGAGGTGAAAAATCTAAAAGAGACCTAAGGGGCAACTTTTTCACGCAGAGGGGGTTACTGTATGGAATGAGCTGCCAGAGGAAGTGGAGGAGGCTGGTACAATAGCAGCATTTAAGAGGCATTTGGATGGGTTTATGAATAGGAAGGGTTTGGACGGATATGGGCCGGGTGCTGGCAGGTGGGACTAGATTGGGTTGGGATATCTGGTTGGCATGGACAGGTTGGACCGAAGGGTCTGTTTCCGTACTGTACATCTCTATGACTCTCTATGACTCTATCTACAATTTGTAAATTGAAAGTCTGTAACATAAGACTCCAGTGAAATAGCCTTATGTTCTTGTCTTTAAATCATTCCAAGAATGTAAGAGGATTGTGATGTACGCAACTATCTCCGACATATTGCTCATCGCATGAACATTAAAATGTTCTAAGGCCAGAACCAAATTCAATAATTCCTTTTCAATGGTAGGGCATTTTCTCAGGTGGGTGTTGGGTTTATTTGATAAATAGCCAATTGACTGATCAATTCCATCATCATCTTCCTGTAGCAGTACAGTTCCAACTCCTATATCGCTAACATCGATTGAAGGGGTTCAAAATACTTGGTGTAACTAAAATTGGTGTGGTGGTTCATACTGCTTTTAAATTCATAAATGTCTCCTGGCATTGTTCTGTCCACCAAAAGTTTTTGTTCTTCTTCAGTAAATCTGTTCATGGTGTAACTACGCTGCTGACGTTTGGAACAAACTTCCGATTGACTCTGCTTAGTCCCAAGACTCGAAGCACATCTTTCTTCAAGGCTGGTCGGGTAAATTCCTTGATGACCTTAATCGTTGCGTTCCTTGGGGTCAACCTTCCATGACCAATGTTATGTCCTAAGAACGTAACATTGCCTTCATGAATTCTGTTTTCTTTAAGTTTATTACCAGTTTTGCTTCTCTCAATCATTCAAAGAACTCTGCCAACTGTACCATGTGATCTTTCCATAACTCGCTAAAGATCATATCATTCAGATAAACTGCACAGTTTGTTAACCCAGCCACACCTCTGTTCATGAGTCTTTGAAATGTGGCTGATGCATTCTTCATTCTAAAAGGCATCACTTTGAATTGATACAGTCCATTTGGGGTTACAAACGCAGAAACATCTTTCGCCGTGTCTGATGAAGGTACCTGCCAATAACCACGCAGTAAGTCCAACTTTGTGATGTAACTAACTTGTCCAACATTCTCTGTACAGTATTCCAATCTTGGTATTGGGTATGAGTCTGATTTTGTTATGGTATTGACCTTCCAATAGTCCATACAAAAACATTGAGTCCAGTCAGGTTTGGGAACTAACACGATCGGTGAACTCCACTCACTCTGACTTGGTTCGATGATATCTTTGTAGTGCATCCTATTCACTTCCTTCTGGACCTGTGTGGCTTTGAAAGGATTAAGGCTGTATGGGTGTTGTTTTATCGGAATGGCATTCCCCACTTCCACCTCATGGACAATAGCATTAGTCCTCCCCATCTTATTTCTGCATATGTCTTCCTACTGCTGCAACAAACCTTTCAACTGGGTTCATTGCTCCTGAGACAGATAGTTCACTATCCTATCTCACTCATCAAGGACTTCCTCACTGTTTAACATATTTTAAGGTACATCAAACTCCACATCTGGATTTGATTCCTCACTCTGCGGGGCAGTAACTAAAACCTGTTTTGCCACTTCCCTCTCTCTATTATAATAAAGTGTCAATGTATTTGCATGACATACCCAATACAGTTTTTTTTCTATCTGACATCTTTACCAAATAGTTTACCTGAATTAATTTTTTCTCAATTTGATAGGCAACACTAAACCTGACTTTGAAGGGATCTCCTACCACTGGTAACTATACTAATACGTTATCCCCACATGAAAATGCCCAAATTTCAATTTTGTTTTCTACCCCATGCTTCATTCTATGCTGTTCCTTTTTCAGATCTTGTTTAGCTAACTCACCTACCCAATTTAATGTCTCCCTCACCTCAGATACATAACCAAGCATGAGATCTCTGACTTCGGTCCTGTCAATTTCTATTCAATTAATTTCAAAGGCCCTATCACTCCATGTTCAATTATTAACTCAAAAGGAGTAAACTCAGTCGATTCATTTGGGGCATCTCTAATGGAAAACAATACGAATGGATGACCTTTATCCCAATCATTCGGGTAATCCCAACAATATACTTTTAACATGGTCTTCAGGGTCTGATGCCATCTGTCTAAATGTCCCTGGGATTCAGGACGGTACACACTTGATTTAAACAGCCTAGTGGTAAAATTAGACCCTTAGTCTGACTAAATCGCTCTGGGTAGCCCACAGCGCATGAAGAAATCTAACAACTCCTCTACCATCAATTTTGCCTTAATACTCTGCAATGGAATTGCCTCCAGAAATCTGGTAGACACACCCATTATGTTTAGCAAGTACTAGCTGCATTTTTACTTTTAGGGAGTGGACTTACACAATCAGTCATAACCCATATGAAAGGTTCTTCAAATCTGGGAATTGGCAACAAAGCTGCTGGTTTTATTACCATCTCTGGCTTACCTACCATTTGGCATCGTATTCCTGATGAAGGGCTTTTGCCGGAAACATCGATTTTCCTGCTCCTCGGACACTGCCTGAACTGCTGTGCTTTTCCAGTACCACTCTACTCCAGAATCTGGTTTCCAGAATCTGCAATCATTGTTTTTACCTACCATTTGGCATGTATGATATATACAGCAAAAGCTAACCACATCCTTGTACATTGTAGAAATTCACCAAAGATCCTCAGATAGCACCTTTTAAACCACAATCACTTCTATTTTGAAGGACAAGGGCAGCAGATATATAGGAATACCACTACCTTCAAGTTCCCTTTCAAGCCACTCACGATTCTGACTTTGAAATACATCACCGTTCCTTCACTGTTGCAGGGTCAAAATCCTGGAATTCCGTCCCTTCTCATATTGGGGTCAACCCACAGCTGGTGGACTGCAGCAGTTCAAGAAAGCAGCTCACCATCACCTTCTCAAGAACAACTGAGCAGGGGCAATAAATGCTGGCCTGCAAATGACGCCCACATCCCACAAAATGAATAAATGAAAAAAATGAATATTTGCTTGATAATGCCTCTTGAACAATTTTCTAGTGTCTATATCCACTACTATTTGGACTGTTGGTTCCAAGGTTAAATCCTCTTTTAATTGAAGAAGTTCAATCAATGTTTCATTTAAGAGGCCAAGGACAATTGGGTTCCAAATGAGCTCCTGTTATAAGTTTCCATAGTTGCATAGTTCACAGATTATACACAGGTTGTTAACAAAACAAAGGTTGTCAAATATAATTTATTTCTCATGGAACTGCTGTCTATACGACACATTATCACATGTTCTACCTGAGTCCTGGAGAAGTACGCAAACCTGCTCTGCATTTGGTTTGGTAGGATAGAAACGGAGGCAGGAGAGGAGGGGGGGTGGTATTTTTGATAAGGGATAGCATTACAGCTGTGCTGAGGGAAAATAATCCCGAGAACACATCCAGGGAAGTTATTTGGGTAGAACTGAGACCTAAGAAAGGGATGATAACCTTATTGGGATTGTATTATAGACACCCTAATAGTCAGATGGAAATTGAGAAACAAACTTGTAAGAAAATCTCAGCTATCTGTAAGAATAATAGGATGGTTATGGTATGGGATTTTAACTTTCCAAACATAGACTGGAACTGCAATAGTGTTAAGGGTTTAGATGGAGAGGAATTTGTTAAGTGTGTACAAGACAATTTTTTGATTCAGTATGTGGACATACCTATTAGAGAAGGTGCAAAACTTCACCTATTTTTGGGAAATAAGGCAGGGCAGATGACTGAGGTGTCAGTGGGGAGCACTTTGGGGCCAGTGAACATAATTCTATTAGATTTAAAACCATGATGGAAAAGGGTAGACAGATCTAAAAGTTGAAGTTCTAAATTGGAGAAAGGTCAATTTTGATGGTATAAGGCAAGAACTTTCGAAAGCTGATTGAGGGCAGATGTTTGCAGGTAAAGGGACGGCTGGAAAATGGGAAGCCTTCAGAAATGAGATAACGAGAATCTAGAGAAAGTATAGTCCTGTTAGAGTGAAACAAAACACTGGTAGGTATAGGGAATGCTGGATGATGAAAGAAATGGAGGGTTTGGTTAAGAAAAAGAAGCAAGCATATATAAGTATAGACAGGATAAATCGAGTGAATTCTTAGAAGAGTATAAAGGAAGTAGGAGTATACTTAAAAGGGAAATCAGGAGGGCAAAAAGGGAACATGTGATAGCTTTGGAAAAAAGAATTAAGGAGAATCCAAACTGTTTTTACAAATACATTAAGGACAAAAGAGTAACTAGGGACAGAATAGGGCCCCTCAAAGATCAGCAGGGCGGCCTTTGTGTGGAGCCATAGAAAATGAGAGAGATACTAAATGAGTATTTTGCATCAATATTTACTGTGGAAAAGGATATGGAAGATATAGACTGTAGGGAAATAGACGGTGACATCTTGCAAACTGTCTGTATTACAGACAGATGGATGTCTTGAAACGGGTAAAGGTGGATAAATCCCCAGGACCTGATTAAATGTACCCTAGAACTTTGTGGGAAGCTAGGGAAGTGATTGCTGGGCCTCTTGCTGAGACATTTGTATCATCGATAGTCACAGGTGAAGTGCTAGAAGACTGGAGGTTGGCTAACGTGGTGCCACTGTTTAAGAAGGATGGTAAGGATAAGCCAGGGAACTATAGATCATTGAGCCTGATGTCGGTGGTGGGCAAGTTACTGGAGGGAATTCTGAGGGACAGGATGTACATGTATTTGGAAAGGCAAGGACTGATTAGGGATAGTCAACATGGCTTTGTGTGTGGGAAATCATGTCTCACAAACTTGATTGAGTTTTTTGAGGAAGTAACAAAGAGGATTGATGAGGGCAGAGCAGTAGATGTGATCTATATGGACTTCAGTAAGGCGTTCGACAAGCTTCCCCATAGGAGACTGATTAGCAAGGTTAGATCTCACAGAATACAGGGAGAACTAGCCATTTAGTTACAGAACTGGCTCAAAGGTAGAAGACAGAGGGGGGTGGTGGAGGGTGGTTTTTCAGACTGGAGGCCTGTGACCAGTGGAGTGCCACAAAGATCGGTGCTGAGTTCTCTACTTTTTGTCATTTACATAAATGATTTGGATGTGAGCATAAGAGGTACAGTTAATAGGTTTGCAGATGACACCAAAATTGGAGGTGTAGTGGACAGGAAAGAAGGTTACCTCAGATTACAACAGGATCTTGACCAGATGGCCCAATGGACTGAGAAGTGGCAGATGGAGTTTAATTCAGATGAATGCGAGGTGCTGCATTTTGGAAAAGCAAATCTTAGCAGGACGTATACACTTAATGGTAAGGTTTGAGGGAGTGTTGCTGAACAAAGAGACCTTGGAGTGCAGGTTCATAGCTCCTTGAAAGTGGAGTTGCGGGTAGATAGGATAGTGTAGAAGGCATTTGGTATGCTTTCCTTTATTGGTCAAAGTATTGAGTACAGGAGTTGGGAGGTCATGTTGCAGTTGTACAGGACATTGGTTAGGCCACATTGGAATATTGCATGCAATTCTGGTCTTCTTCCTATCAGAAAGATGTTGTGAAACTTGAAAGGGTTCAGAAAAGATCTACAAGGATGTTGCCAGGGTTGGAGGATTTGAGCTATAGGGAGAGGCTGAACAGGCTGTTTTCCCTGTAGCGTTGGAGGCTGAGGGATGACCTTATAGAAGTTTACAAAATTATGAGGGGCATGGATAGGGTAAATAGGCAAAGTCTTTTCCCTGGTGTGTGGGAGTCCAGAACTAGAGGGCATAGATTTAGGGTGAGAGGGGAAAGATATAAAAGAGTCCTCAGGGGCAACCTTTTTCACGCAGAGGGTGGTACGTGTGTGTGGAATGAGCTGCCAGAGGAAGTGGTGGAGGCTGGTACAATTGCAACATTTAAGAGGCATTTGGATGGGTATATGAATAGGAAGGGTTTGGAGGGTATGGGCCGGGTGCTGGCAGGTGGGACTAGATTGGGTTGGGATATCTGGTCAGCATGGACAGGTTGGACCGAAGGGTCTGTTTCCATGCTGTACATCTCTATGACTCTGTGACTGTATGGTGACTAATCCTGAAGCTGCTAAAAATCAGAGATACGCTTTACACCTTTGCCAAGTTGCTGATCGATCAAATGGATCCGATAACTGGTGGAAAGATTGGCAGTGATTGTTGCATTGGCTGATAGTTACTAGGAACTTGAAGTTGTTGATTATTTTCTTGGTCTGGTTGACAATTATTAGGATCCTTTTTGTCATGTTTGCACTCATGTTGTCTTGTTATATTCTTTGTTGATTAAAGTTACTTTTTGAACCTTTGTTGCTGTAAAAATTGCTGTAGGTGTACCACAACTGAAAAGCTGTCATCTTTTCTGCTGCTATAAATGTTGATTTGACTGTAAAGTTTTACTTAGCCAGTATGTTTTAAAACGTGGCCATCTGATAACATCTTGCTGTCATAAGGCGCTCCATTTACCAAGTGAACACATGCTATTGTGCAGTCTGTTTCTATTATAGGAGGAGACCATAAAGCACAAAGGAAACAATATCTACAAGTTTTACAGTTGACAGATGCAGATGAAAAGCCACTGGATATCAGTGATATTTCAGTACCCCTGACCATTAAGGACAGAGAGATTAGAACTTTCCAGTTTCATACTAATAGAATGAAATACCAAAAACTAATCTGTATGCAATATGCAATGATATCTTGCAGCAGCATGTGAAAAATGATCAAGTTCATAATGATAATTTGTAACATCTTTACACAGCCAGTACTAATTCAGCTATTTACACTTTTCCAGGGAGTTGACACAATTATGAATGGTTGTTGGAATAACTGTTGTTATCTCCGTAACTGGACTGGACCTGGGAATCCGAAATACAGTCAAAAATTTGCGGATAACTTTAAAATGAAATGGATAGACTACAGTGAGGCAAATAGCAAGAAAGCACAAGAAGACCTTCACGAACTATATGAGAGGTGAAAAACTGACAAACAAATTTCAAGGTTGGTATGTATGAAACTACACAATTTGAAACAAAGATAAGTTAAACCACAGACTCCTTGAGAAACACAAAAATGTCCCTGGAACAGAGAAGCAAAATCATAAAGGTCATTTCCAGAAACATTGGGAAGAATCTTCCCAGACCTTGAATAACGTGGCCTATCATGGGAAATTCAGGAAAATTGCAGGAAAATTAGGTGATATGTCAAACAAAGCCATTCTCAATGTCAAGACAAAAAAGTTACATTTTCCAACCAAGTCCGAAATGTGAGATGGGATTCTCATGAGTGACCAGTGAGAGGCCCATTAAAAGATACTCATGCTCGTTACCACTCTAATTACTACCTAATCTCACCTAATTAACATGCAGACTCACATTCACCAGGTCATACATTAAAAATGAAAATTCCCAACAGGAAATTCAGAGTGTGTACCTGGCAACTCCAGCTCACTGCTTGCTCCTCCAGACCTCCATCTTGGACATCTGGCACTAAAACCATTGGGCACCCTCCAAGGACAGCAGCTGCACACACCCACAACCACAGGCATTTGATATGTACCAGCTCCAGCACATCATTCCGTCTCATCTCTGGTCCATTTTTAGTAAACTTCTGCGCTTTAATGCTGTACTTTGTACTGCACTGACACCTCTCACTGGAATATTACTGTAAAGACCTTTGTACACTTGGACCAGGCTGCATCTCAGGGCTGCCAGCTTGCTATCTTAATACTCACTTGATTTGCTCCCATTTAGTAGCAAACCACCAGGCAGTCCTGGAGATGGGGTGGGGAGGATTGGTATGGAGTTGAGATTGATGTATCATAGTCATAGGAAATTCAGGAGAAAATTCTTAACACAGGGAATGATTAGAGTGTGGAGCAAAGTAATACAAGAAGTACTTGAGACAAAAAACATAAATGCATTTTCAGAAAGCTGTGCAAGTATATGGGAGAAAGAAATATTAAGATAAAGTGAGGCAAGAGGATGTTTATCATTTATATGAACTATTGGGTCAAATTACTTGACTCTAAGTAACATACAATTCGATGTAATCACATTTGCTATTTTTGAAATAACACAGTTTGAAAGTTGTTCAGGAAAATAACAACAATAATTTAAATTGCTAGAGAAAAGGAATTGAACTCATTATTTCTTCCAGGGATTTCAAATTATTTTTAGTTATAGTTCTTGTCCTATACATTCCTTAAGCAATTGTGGTTTAATTACTGATGCAGTTCTGGTATACCGCAGACCGAGGAATATTGCTTTGAGATTTACTCGGCTCATATACATTAAGTTAATGCCAGAATGTACTATATCTTGTTGTTAGCCTTTACCTCTGAAGCTATTCACTAGAATTTAATGTCTAACCACGGTAAAATGGTGAAAATTTAAGATGAAAATTCAATATGTGCCAAACAAGCCTTTCACAAAATCCTGCTTATATAAATGCATGCTAATGCAAATATTTTATATTGTAGCTGCTAACAAAAATTACTGTTTCAGTCTCCTCTGAGAGAGGGTTTTTGACAGGTCACATGTGGAGAGGAGGTACCCAATTATGGGAGAATCTAGAAGTGTGGGTCACTGTTTAAAACTAATTGATTTAAAATAGAGATGTGGTGAAATTTTTCCCACAGAGTGTCGTGAATTTTTAGACCTCTCATCCTGAAAAGATGGGGAAGCAGAGTCTTTAAATATTTTTTCAGGAAGAGGTGATAAGCTTGTAGACAGGAATGTGGATATGAGGTTACAATGAATCAGCCATGACTTTACTCAGTGACAGAGCAGGCTCGAGGGGCCAAAGGATGTACTCGAGCTCATAGAGCCACAGTAATATTCTGAATAACACAATCTCAGAATAGAAGAGAAAAATAAGCTGTTTTCTGGCAAAAGATGCTAAACATTCTGGAGAATTTGCCAATTAAAATGCTTTACTTGTATCATGCTTCTGGCAATAACTAGGTAATTGATATGAATCTACACTCCAGGCATGAAGCATCACTGACTGATAGCACATAACAAAAAAAAAATCAGATCACTTGTTCTTCTGTCTATGCATCCAGGATGGAAAATTATCAAGATTGTGAGCCTGAAATTCTCATATACATTTTCCTGGCAGATCTGAAGTAGCTCCTTCAAATATTCATTTGTGAAGTTTATCATTGCATTTCCTGTTGGTTTTAGCTTGAGGGAATATTTAAGATTCTAATTATTGTCTGATCTGTATATCAGTAATTCCAGTGATTAGAGTAGGTGCTCTTACATAATGCAAATATTTGGGTCTAAGTAGAACAGTTTTCTATTCAATTATATAATCCTTGACCCTGTTGAAAAACCCTGGGCTTAGCTATAGCATGAGGGATGTTGATGTCATGTAATTAGCTATTATGTAACATATCATAAGGCTAATTTTCATTTGTTAAGACTGAACTAACTTCTGCTGAAGATCACAATATACAGATAGCATTCTGGTAGCATTGGTACCTGCAAATATAGCAACCAGTAAAACATGAATTCCTATCTCCCCAGCCACTTACATCACAACATGACTGTTTCCAAGCTGCAGATTTGCAAATGAATAATGCTCAGGCTGTGACTACAATTTTAATGTTTCCTGCTTCGCTTTCTTTTTCTTGTCTTACCAGAGCCCACAGTGTTTCAATATCTGATTTTGCAAGCTGCAGAACCTCTCTCTGTAGGCCTGGTTTTAGTATCACAGTTGCTTTTCGGGGCACTTTTCAGGATCCTTACTTTTACGATTAAACACGAACCTTTCAGTCTTTGAGTGGGCATTCTTGGTGTGTGCAATTTAAAACTGAGCATCACACAGGTAGTAGAAAACTGTCTGCTATTTCTGGAATTAATAAATTGCATTAAATATTATTATTGAACAAACTGCTTTCAATTTGATAGCAACAGACATTTCATTCACAAATCTTATTCAAAACAAGCCAGTGTTTGCTAGTCCTTCGTAAACAAAGGTAGGAGAATTCATGTGGTGATCCTTGTGACATTTCTGTATCTAGTAAATAGAGTTACAGATCTCTACAATCATCCTATCGATCACACCACTGCTTAATTAAATTTCGAGCTATAAAATGTTTTCTCCAGATTATAGGAAAAGTAAGTTCTGCTTAAGGAGTAACCGGTGACATGATTACTAAGGAAATGAATGTGGTATTGTGCTCTGCAGTTTGATTGTCAGGGTTCTTCTTATTACTGTGAATTAGTTTCAGGAATCATTCTATAAAAGCAAGCCAAGTTACAGCTTGGCAACTTGTCTTTTTGTCTTTTTCACAAATGTTGAATGCAATGAAGAGCTGTGTACAGAACTCCATTCCATTGTGTGGATCCTTGCTTAGCTTTGTTTGAGCCCAGAGGCTGACTGGAACTATATACCAAGGAGACACAAACATTTCAATTTGCTTTTCAATCACAGCCTGTCAATTTTACAATCAATAAAGCCCAACTCCAAAAATGTACAAAGCTTTTTTTTTGGCAGGACTGTAAGCAAGCAGAGCTGACAACTCTGTCAGTAGAAAGAGCAAGATGATACTGTACTCTTTCCTCCATATTAAATGCATTATTATATCTTTTCTTCCTTAATCTTTGCTTACATCATCAAATTATTTAGGAGGAAGACTTCTTTGTCCACCAACAGGTGATAAAGCTTTAGACAACTCTCACTTAGAAATGTTTATTTTTTTTAGCAATTAGCAAATCTTCCACTTCATGACCAAGTAAAATTCTTAATTTATTTCTCAAAGAAAACTTGAGTATTGCTGAAAAAACACATATTCTGTTTTCAGCCTGTATCATCAGGCCAATTCACAAGAATACCAATTGGAGGGAGGAACCAACATTTTGTACTCCATGACAGCAGAGTGCTGATTGATTAGAAAGCTTACTCTGACTCTTTGGGATTGCTATGGACAATGTACTAATTAATGATGATTGACAGTCAACTGCCAGGTTTAGTTGACATTTTAAACCAAACAAGTTGACTCTAATTGTTTACAGCATTGCCCTGTGTGGAATATTCTATAAAGACGATTGAACTCATTTATTACTCCTCTTTGTGCCTTCTTTCTCAACCCTTCTGAAATGCTCTCTGATTTCAGCCAATTGAGCCAGAGGTAGGGCTCATGGTGACAATGAGGTTAGGCCAGGTAATCCCAGGTGTACCCATTCCTTTTCCAAGATATGATTACTCCATGGTGCCAAGGCATCTCCCTGAAACTGGGAAATATGGAAACATAATGTTTCTCCCTAATGATCTTGTTGAGCACCTCTTAACAAGTTTTGAACACTCCTGATCAATATGCAAGACGGATCTGGGCTCGGCCTTGTTTGCGTTTGACCTGTGGTAACCTTGGCTTCTTTGCATTCCATAAGCCCTTGCTTGCAGAAACTGTTTAGATATTTTTATGTTGGGCCCAGTTGCTTAGGCTGTTGGCCACATGGCCACACCTGAGTAAGCATTAGGAAAAGGCAATCACCTATTTATTGAGTTGAAACAAGCATAGAGTGCATACATGTCCTTTCTGTGTACAAAAAGCAGTGCTCTGTGCATTAATATATATGTAGCTTCTAGTACACCCCTCACTGTGAGCCCAACTGACAATCCTAATTTAGTTGTCAGTGTAAATAAATTTGAGTTAAATAAATAAATGACCCATAACAAGGTTATTGATAAGTTGGATCTGGAATTGATTTGGCCATTGTCTAATTCTGCCGCTCAGTGTTGTTACTTTTAACTAAATAATATCACAGAATGAAAGAATCTCTTGGCCCATCATGTCTGCACCAGCTGTCTGAAAGAGCAATTCACTTCGTGGCATTCTTTTGCCATCTTCTTTAAAATCTTATCAAGCAGCAGTCTAATTCCATTTTGAATGCTTCAAAGGAATTTGGCCCCATCATAATCTGCAGCAATACATTTTCTCCTTAACCATTCGTTGAACGACAAAGCCATTTTTTTTTCCAATTGCTTTTGTATTGTCTGACATTGTTTTATATCTTCGCTCTCTCTTTCTCAATGATTTCATGAGTGGAAGCTATTTCTCCAAATTTACTTTGTCCAGACCTCTCATAATTTTGAATACTCTATGAAGTCTACTTTTATGACCCAAAATTTCTGAAGTCAGCAACAGCGAAAGATCAATATTTGTGCTCAGGGAGAAATAATAATTTGAGTAGAACTTGATGACACTAGAAGCCTAAATCAAATATTAGCATTTTCACTTCTCGTGAGGTGAGGGCTATTATGGATCTTCTGCCTGTCTCTACTATGTGAAGTTAATCTGTTGTCTGATTTATACATGTTAATAATTTATTTTAAGAGTTTGGATTTCAAATTAGTAGTGTGTTGGTGCTGATCTATTATTGTGAGAGAGTTTAAAATTAATTAATCAGTTTTGCCTTAAATGTGACTTCATACAAATATGTGCCCCTGGAATGTTAATGGAACTTTATTTGTACTGTGGAAGTTTGTAACAGCGAGAAAAAAAAATCTAAACTATTAGCTTAACAGAGGCTAGGATTAGCAAATATTATTTCAACTGAAGCTTTTAGGCATTTAGAAGGAGACCTGACTTAAGTTAAATCTCAGTACAGTTTCTTCTTGAAAAAAGATTATTCAGAACAGTTAGGAAATATGTTACCCCAGTGGATGAGTTTAGTTTGTGAAGCATCCAGATCGGGAGTAATTGGGTAAAAACCTGAATTGGCTATTCAAAACTGAGAAAGTCTAAGCTCTCAATTGTGAGTGGTCAAAGAGAAAAGGCTTTGCAATTCACAAGAGTGAAACAGAGAAGAAACAGTTAAATTATATTTATAGTTTTGAGAAGCAAGGAAATTTCTCTGGATTTTGAATGCTTGTCAAGTATTAGTGGAATAGATGAGATTTTGTTTTGCTGTACTTTTTATTTTTATTTCTTTTACGTGGCAAACTTCTCTGTTATTGTTAAAACCAAACCTGAATTCTGGCATGCTTATGTATCAGTGAAACATCGCCAACCTAAATAAAAAAAGTATATATATATATATCTATTTCACATTAGATTTCATTCTGGGATCTGGCTTACCCTGTAGTAACATCAGCTGGAATCATAACAATGCCTGTTGGAAGCTGTGAACTTCCTTTGGAATCTCATTATTGCATACTTGATAGAACATAAGTCAACTAAATGCTGTTGTGATATATGTTGAGTTTTTCAGAAGGTTACCCACTCATTGTTTATGTTGCATTGGAGCGACTCTGCTTTTTGACAGATGGCTTGAACTGAGTCTCATAAAAAGTATCATTTAGAGGCAGAGCCAGAGATATTATTGTAGATTGGCTGAATTGTATGGTTCCCTTCACCTTCTAACTGAAAATTCAGGGGACCATCCCTGCAATCCTTGCAACTACCTCACAGTAATTGAAAGGCGGGATTTTCCCCTTTCTTAGGAGATGTTATTTCTTAGAGAACTGCTGGCCAATTGGATGGATGGTAGCTCTGTCAGACTAGCAGTGCTAGATGAGCAGGGTGGCCACTGTTGGGAGCACAAGTATTCCATTATGACAAAGAGTCTAGGTTGGGAGGTTCAGCAAGTGGTATTGAGGGTGGTGGGAAACCAGGTCAAATGGTGGGGAGAAGGTTAAATGGGAAAAGGATTAAGCTGAGCATGTAGGTGGGAGAAAACCTTCTTAACACGCAGAAGCCCCAATAGACCCAAGACTGCTTGATACCTCTCCCCATCCCTGTGAAATTTCAGACAAGGAAGTCTGGGTGGAGAGATGGCTGGCAGACTACCCACTTAATTGTAGAAGATCACTTGCCTTCAAACACATGCAAGGGAGTGAAATGCAGAAATTTGTCCAGTTGCCATTTGCACAGAAGTTTAAATGTCAGATTGTGAGTTTGACCAAAGAAGGCAACATTTCGATAGGACTTTCTATCAATTAAAATGAATGAATAGAAAATCCTTGAAGATTTGCGGTCCTCTGCATTGATTTCTTAGCATGTATAACTTGAGTGTAAGATTACAGATCCTGAGCACAAATTCTTAAAATCTACACTGTCACCTATATGTAATTGCTTAATGCAGCAATGTTTTAGTTCTAATTTTATCAGAAAAAAAAGTTTGTTATATTTGAAGATGCAACCACTTCTCCAGATCAAAATTGCTACATATATTTGCACCATTAAAGAACAGGAGCAAAGAGAACATTTTTCGTTTCAGCGTCGTTAATTTGACTAAATTGTTTTAAATATTTTAACAGGTGAAACTCTTAAAAGAAACAAAAAGATCAAGTGAAGGTCCCAACATCAAGTTGGAAGCCTAGAACAACAAACTGAGTTCAAGAAAACTGATACCTTAATTACTTTTGTAAAGAGCAGCTGATGGTTTTAAGGGAGTGCTAATGAAATGTCTTATCTAATAGCCCCAGTCTAGACTTCATCAACATGCAACACAGGACCAACAGGTAGGTTTATCAGAGAGCAATCAGATTCAAAGGTATCCAGACTGCAGCAACGCAGTTGCGATGCTGCTCCCTTAAATATGCAAGCAGTAGCTGCCTCCTTGGACAAGTTGATGTCTGCCATGAAGAGCCAAGTTCTGCTCAGATTCTACTGGAGTTTTGCACAGATGTGAACTCCAATACCCTAGCCATTCTTGTCCAGCGCCAACACCAAGACGATAGAGAAGGGAGGGATGTTGAGATCACTCTAGGTGCCCCTTTTTCATGAGGAGACAGGGCCTTGCCAGGAGGGACACTGAACACTTCAGACGTCCCACCATATGGCTGCCACTCTCAAACCTGTGGGAGTACAAACACCTGTCTGTGGGCAGGACATACTGAGAATATCTGAGCCAGCAGGACACAAATATTCCTGCCATTGTCTGGCTAAACCTCTAAGGCCAACAAGTTCCAATGGTGGGAAGGCTCCCCCACCCTAGCTGAGGTACCTAGGATTGCACTGAGACATAAAGATGGGGTAAGAGAGAAGGTGATCATTTGAGGGCATATAGTTTTCAGGGCTGACACATCACTGTAAGTAAGTTGTTATATTTATAAATATCTGTTCACTTTTCTTTATCAGCTATGTGAGTGAATTTCTATTTAGCCACAACTATAACATTGAGGATGCAATTTACTTGTGGGACTTCAATATACAGTTGAATTGGGAAAATCACTTGGTAGCAGAAAAAAAGAGTTTGTGGAATGTCAAAGAGATTTTTTTTTGGAGCAGCTTGTGGTAGAGCCCACTTGGGAACAGTCAGTTCTAGATTTGGTGATGTGTAATGAAGCAGACTTGATTAGAGAGTTTAAGGTGAAGGAACCCCTAGAGGTCAGTGAACATAATTCACCCTGCAGTTTGAGAGGAAAAAAAGGGAAAAGATTGAATCAAATATAACTGTGTTACAATTGAGTAAACATAACTACATGAGGGAGGAGCTGGCCAGTGTTGATTGGAAAGGAGCCCAGCAGGGAAGGTGGTGCAGCAATGGTAGGAGTTTCTGGGGTTAATTTGGGAGGAACTTTAGAAATGCATCTGAAGGAAGAGGAAAAGTAATAGAGTGGTAAGAGTGGTCACTAGACAGCTAGAAAATTTAAAAAGTAGTAATAGAGAATAAAGAAATGGTGAAGGAACTGAATAGTACTTTGCATTAGTCTTCACAGTGGAAGACATCAGTAGCATGCCACAACAGAGAATCAGGGAGCAGAAGTGAGTTGAGTGGTCATCAGTCAGGAAAAGGCTCTGGGTAAGCTGAAAGGTGGATAAATCAGCTGGATTGGGTGGAATGTACCTCAGAGTTCTGAAGGAGATAGCTGAGGAGATGGTGGAGGCATAGGTTGTGATCTTTCAGAAATCCTTGGTGTCAGGGAGGGTTCCTGAGGATGAGAGAAAGGTTCATGTAACACCGCTGTTTAAAATTGGAGGGAGACAGAAGATGGGAAATCATAAGCCGGCGAGCCTAACCTCAGTAGTTGGTAAGATTTTAGAGTCCATTATTAAGAATGAGATGATGGACTTCTTAGGAATGCAAGATAAAATAAGGATGAGACAGCATGACTTCATCAAGGGGACGTCATGCCTGACAAATCCATTAGAATTCTTTGAGGAGCAAATGAGCAAGTTAGACAAAGGGGAGCCAGTGCAAGTGATCTATTTTGATTTCAAGGAAGTCTGGTTGTTGAATAAGATAAAAGCAAGGTGTTATGGACAAGGTACTGGCATGGATAAAGAATTGGCTGACTGGCAGAAGGCAGACATTGGAGATAAAGAGATCTTTTTCAGGACGGCAGCCAGAGACGAGTGGTGTTCTGCATGGGGGAGTCAATCTTGGGACCACTACTATTCATGCTATGCATTAACGATCTGGGTGAAGAAACTGAGGACACTGTTACTATGTTTAGAGATGACACAAAGATAGGTGGAGAAGGAAGTAGTGTTGAGGAAATTGGAAGCTCCAGAAGGACTTGGACAGGCCAGAAGAGTGGGCAAAGAAGTGGCAGATGGAATACAATGTGAGAAAGTGTGAGGTTATGCATTTTGGTAGGAAGATTGGGGTGAAGACTATTTTCTAACTATGGAAATGTGAAGCACAAAGGGACTTAGAAGTCCTGGTTCAGGATTCTCTTAAGGTTAACATACAAGTTCACTTGTCATTTAGGAAGGTAAATGCAATGTTAACATTTATTTCAAGAGGGGGAAAATACAAGAGCAGAAATGTACTGCTGAAGCTGCATAAGGCTCTGATCACACCACATTTGGATTCTGTGAGCAGCTTGGAGCACCATATTTGAGACAAGATATGCTGACATTGGAGGGGTCTAGAGGAGGTTTACAAGAATGATCCCAGAGTAAATGAATGGCTTATCATTTAAGGAGTGAGTGAGGACTCTGGGTCTGTATTTGATGAGGTTTAGAAGGATGAGGGGTGTTCTCATCGAAACTTATAGAATACTAAGGCTTGGACAGAGTGGATGTGGCGAAGATGTTTCCAAAAGCAGTGGAGACTAGAACCTAAGGGCACAGCCTCGGGTAAAGGGATGAGCCTTTAAAACTAAGATGTGAGGAAATTTCTTCAGCCAGAGGATGGAACCTGAGAGATGTATTGGTGCAGAGAACTATAGAGGTCAAGTCATTGAATGTATTTAAAAAAAGATGGATAGGTGCTTGAATAGCAAGGGGACAAGGGTTATGGGCAGAAGGCAGGAGAATGTGGTTGTGAAACATATCAGCCACGATCGATCGATTGGTCGAACATAATAATTGAGCTGATGGGCTGAATTCTGCTCCTTTATGCTTGAAGAGCATGCAATGTTTTTGGGGTGGCACATGATTTAGGTGTAAAAGTGATGTTGCACAGTGCCATGCAGTAACATATTCATACATTGACTGCTGACTGCTGACTACCATTCTGCCTGACTTTGTATCTATGCTAAAAGTCCAATCAATACTGAAATACTGTGAGACTTTAAGATGTGGCTGTGGGGGAAAATGCAAAGAGGAGAGGCAGGAATGCTTTGAGAACATAAATAAGCAGCAAGTGAGTGAGTGCTGAGATAACAAGTGAGCGGGTAGCACTGAGATACTCACTGAATCAATATGTCCCTATGCAGCTTTGCATAAAATATGTCAGATCACTCCAAAATGCTGAAGTGCAGAAGCATACTGTAATTAGATCAGAGATTCCTTTAATTCTTCATTTACGTGCTGTCAGCATTGCTGGCTGGGCCAGCATTTATTGCATATCCCTAATTACCCTTGAGGTGGTGATTAGCTTCCTTCTTGAACCACTGTCATCCATTTGCTGTAGATCAACTCAAAAAGCTGTTAAGAAGCGAATTCCAGGATTTTTATCCATAACACCAAAGGAGCACTGATATATTTCTCAGTCAGGATGGGTGGGTGGCTTAGAGGGGATCTTGGATGTGGTGGGTACCCATGTTTCTGCTGTTCTTGTTCTTCTGGATAGAAGTGATCATGGGTTTGGAAGCATTCTGGTGAATTTCTGCAGTGTATCTTGTAGCTAGTCCACATTGTTGTTACTGAGCATTGGTGATTGAGGAAGTGAATGATTGAAGCTGTGATGCCAGTCAAGCAGCTGCTTTATCCTGGATTTTGCCAAACTTCTTGAGTGTTGTTGGAGCTACACTCTCGAGGCAAGTGAAAAATTTTCCATCATACTGCTGACTTGTGTCTTGTAGATGGTAGAGTCCAGAGTCAACATTAAAGACTGTTAGGCAACTTCCTTCTGACTACTCTGACATCTCTGCTGGGTGTTTCCTGCCAGGGAACAGTATAAAGCCAAGGATGGTGGTGGTATTATCTAGGACATTACCTGTGAAGTATAATTCTGTGAACATGACTCGGCTGTTGCTTGATTATTCTGTAAGAATACTGTCCAAATCATGGCACACAAGCCTCCAGATGTCAGCAAGGATAGTCATGTTTGCAGGGTCCATAGGGCTGATTTTGCCATTGTCTTAGTCAATGTCAGGTGCTCCATCCAGTTTCACACTTTCTTTCGAGCAGCTTACATTACTGACTGGCTTGCAAGGCATTTTCATAGGACAGTTGACAGTCAACCACATTGCTGGAGGTCTGAATTCAATGTAGGCCAGACCAGGTAAAGATAATAGATTTCCTCCGATAAAGGACATGAATAAACCAGATGGGTTCTTATGATAATCTACAATGGTTTCATGGTCATCATTAGATTTTCCAACCCAGAACATTTCATTTCATTCAAATTCCACAATCTGACCTGTTGGGATTCAAACCTGAGTCCCCAGTTCATTGCCAGGGTTTCTGGCTTATTAGTCCAGTGACCATTAGGCCATCACCTTCCCATGCGCCATAGTGATGTGGCGAGTTTGGTATTTGTCAGATGCCAATGCCCATGGATATAGCTTGTGTAGGGTCATTACCAATTGAGTGTTCCCTAAGTTGTTGGTGCTTGGTATCTAAGATAAAGATCTGAGGAGCAAGGCATGAGCTGGATTCACCATATTACCACCGTGGAGTGCTGGGATTTAGCTGCATCTTTTATCTATCTGGCAGGTGGGAGAATGGAAAAGTGATGAGGTGAAATTAAATAGTAATATGGGTGATAATGTGAGATAATTCATGCTAGCAGGCCTCTTGCCACTCACTGTTAAGAATCTCTTCTTGGCAAACCTCTGTTTGTCAAAAAAGGGGTCTTTTCCGTTCTTGACATTGATAAGGACCCCTTTGTTTTCTCAAACTTCTTGTCATGTCTCATGTTATTCAGGGACTGTGAAGATTCTGCATACAATTGCTGATTGTGTTTGCTTCATGGAGTTTCGGTACAAACATACCGTATTCACTGTGTGATGACATTAATAAAATAATTTTTGTACACGAAAATTTGATTTTCAATCCAACAGCAAACAGCTTCTTTATAAAGTTCTCTTTTTTATTGTTAGAATAAATAGTTGACTGACCCCACAAATTTAATAGTCGGCAAATGACGAGAGCTTGAAAAATCAGCCCTGGCAGCAAACAATGCCGCACTTGACAAATTAGAGACCACCAACACTATCTAGTCTTTTTTATTTATTAAACTCATTTATATAGGGAGAAGGCATCATGCAATTTCACACATCCACCATCAGCTGTAAATTGTGAAACCCAGCTATGGAGTTTCTTAATTTATTTCAATGCATTAATTTTCAATGGGACATTTTTATGAGGCAAATTTGTTTTTTTTTAAAATATTCTTGGCCAATTTATATTTATCAAGATGAAGGATGTCAGTGCAGGGAAATGGAGAACATCTCTCACCTTTTTGACCCAGTATTTTCATTTATCCTGCCCTCCGATATGATTTAATCCCATTTCTTCACAGTACTTGGCATTTTGCATTGGCCATGATTATTCCCCTTGTGGAATTTCTTAGTGAATCTATCAAGTCAGGACAGTTCCAGTTTGCACTACAGAACCACCTTATAATGAGATACTTAGACCTCAGGGACAGCGCATAAGTTTTATCATTGAGAAAGCACAATGGAGTTTTATTTTGGGAGACCAGGCATAAAGATCAGCACACTAGACAATCCGGATTCTTGATGTATTTTCTGTCATTGCTAGATGCCTGAATCCCAAATTTGTAGAAAATTCCTCATGGTAAAAGAACAAATTAGCTTTGAAACCAAAACAGGAAGTGGTAGACAAACTCAGCAGGTCTGCCAGCATCTGCAGTGTGATAACCAGAGTTAATATCTTGAGCCCAGTGATCACTGAAAACATTGGCTTTATTTCAGATTTCCAGCATCTGCAGTTCTTTGTTTTGGCCAACACCACAGTGGTGTTATCACACATCTCAGGAGCAGGTGAGACATGAATCTAGACCTACTGGTTCAGAGGTTGCAACATTACCACTACACCACAACAACCTTAATCAGTTTTCTGTCTTTTTCTCCTCTTCCTTTTTTGTAACAGAAAACTCATCGCACACAGCTGAGCGCATCCCACCATTAAAATGTCTGACTTTCTTGTTTTTTTTAAAATTAGTATCACCAGTAAAATTATCTGTGTATCCAATTAAGTATTTGCAAGAAAACCCCAGGATGGTAACATCAGTTTTTTTTTGGCAGGACTTGAAGTCAGGCCTCCCAGCTCCAGGTAGGGATACCACCACCATACCACAAGAGCCCCACTCGTCTCTCTCAATTTTTATTGAACCTATTTTAAAATCAACCTTTTCAGAGATGTGTTATATACCTCTGGAGCAAGTGGGACTTGAATCCAGGCATCCCGGTCCAGGGGCTGGGAAAAAGTGTGCAGTTTTGGGGCCCATATCTCAGGAAGGGCATCCTGGCCCTACAGGGTGTTGAGAGGTGGTTCATCAGAATGGTCCCAGGACTGAAAAGCTGAACATATGAGGACCTTTTGACAACTCTTGGTTTATACTCATTGGAGTTTAGAAGGATGGGGGGGTGGGGGGATGGGGGGGGATCTAATTGAAACTTACAGAATACTGAATGGCCTGGACAGAGTAGATGTTGGGAAGATGTCTCCATTGGTCGGAGAGACTAGGACTGAGGGCACAGCCTTAGAGGAAAGGGAAGACCTTTCAGAATGAAAATAAAGAGAAACTTCTTCAGCCAAAGAGTGCTGTATCTATGGAATTCATTGCCACTGAAGGCTTTGGAGGCCAGGTCATTGAGTATATTTAAGATGGAGATAGATGGGCGGTTAAGGTATCAAGGGGGTCCGGGGTTACGGGGAGAAAGTGGAAGAATGGGATTGAGAAACTTATCAGCCATGATTGGAGCAGACTGAATGGCCTAATTTCTGCTTCTACGTCTTATGGTCTTTCATGGTAACCTCAGCTGGTGTAGGAATCAAACCCACATCACTAGCATTACTCTATATCGCACACCGGCTGTCAGACCAAGTGATCTAACCCTGACAGTCCTTTATTTTTATTTTAACTATTTCACTGTATTCATTTGGGCTGAATTTGAAACTGTGTCTTTGAGCAGCATGTTAACTTGCTGTGCCACTCAGTGTCTTTAAGAACTCCCAGCTAAACTCCAGACCAAAACTGCTGGTATTTCCACTTGTCATTGTTTTTAAAATTGAAATTTTGCTCCTCATTTCTAGTGTATTGTTGGAAGGTTCAACTTTCACTTTAAATTTTATTACAGAGTAAGGTTATAAGAGATAGGATTTATAATCATCTAGAAAAGAATAATTGGATTAGGGATAGCCAGCACAGTTTTGTGAAGGGTAGGTCGTGCCTCAAAAACCTTATTGAGTTCTTTGAGAAGGTGACCAAACAGGTAGATGAAAGTAAACCGGTTGATGTGGTGTATATGGATTTCAGCAAGGCGTTCAATAAGGTTTCCCACAGTAGGCTATTGTACAAAATGAGGAAGAATGGGATTGTGGGAGATATAGCAGTTTGGACCAGTAATTGGCTTGCTGAAAGAAGACATAGGGTGGTGGTTGATGGGAAATGTTCATCCTGGAGCCCAGTTACCAGTGGTTTACCGCAAGGGTCGGTGTTGGGTCCACTGATGTTCGTCATTTTTATAAACAACCTGGATGAGGGCATAGAAGGGTGGGTTAGTAAATTTGTAGACAACACTAAGGTCAGTGGAGTTGTGGATAGTGATGAATGATGTGTAGGTTACAGAGAGACATAGATAAGCTGCAGAGCTGGGCTGAAAGGTGGCAAATGGAATTTAATGCGGACAAGCGTGAGGTGATTCACTTTGGTCAGAGTAACTGGAATGCAAAGTACTGGGCTAATGGTAAGATTCTTGGTAGTGTAGATAAGCAGGGAGATCTCGGTGTCCAGGTACACAGATCCTTGAAAGTTGCCACCCAGATTGATAGGGTTGTTAAGAAGGCATACAGTGTTTTAGCTTTTATTAATAGAGGGACCGAGTTCCGGAACCATAATGTTATGCTCCAGCTGTACAAAAATCTGGTGCGGCCGCACTTGGAGTATTGTGTGCAGTTCTGGTCACCGCATTATAAAAAGGATGTGGAAGCTTTGGAAAGGGTGTAGAGGAGATTTACTAGGATGTTGTCTGGTATGGAGGGAAGGTCTTACGAGGAAAGGCTGAGGGACCTGAGGCTGTTTTCATTGGAGTGAAGAAGGTTGAGAGGTAACTTAATAGAGACATATAAGACAATCAGAGGGTTAGATAGGGTGGACAGTGAGAGACTTTCCAAGTATGGTGACGGCGAGCACAAAGGGGCATAGCTTTAAATTGAGGGGTGATAGATATAGGTGTCAGAGGTAGTTTCTTTACTCAGAGAGTAGTAAGGGTATGGAATGCTTTGCCTTCAACGGTAGTAGATTCGCCAACTTTAAGTACATTCAAGATGTCATTCGACAAGCATATGGACGTACATGGAATAGTGTAGGTTAGATGGGCTTCAGATTGGAATGACAGGTCGGCGCAACATCAAGGGATGAAGGGCCTGTACTGCCTGTAATGTTCTATGTTCTATGTACATAGTTATGTATAAAGTAGAATCAAACCACCATGACTTGCTTTTTCTTAATGACACAAATGATGGTATCTATTCTACTTCTGAAAACTCAGTAAGTTTAATTTGTGCTCTCAATCCAAAATTACCAAATACACTTTAATTTGAATTAGGCCAGGCAGAAAAAAAATCAATACTGGATAATTTTAATTAAATTACTTTGGGTTAAGAGGAGTAAAGTTCACAATTATGCAGCATTGCATTATCAACACAGCCACATTTAAAAATAAATCCCAGTATACTGACAATCTTAATGTTTAAAGAGAGGGAAGGACATTAATGAGACAGCTAAAAATGGTCAACCATCAGAATATCCTGAGGAACTCCTGCAGAGATGTCCTGGAACATATCTCCACGAACGACAATCATTTTTCTTTGTGACAGATATGGTTCCAACCAGTAGAGGGTTTCCTCCCTGATATCAGTTTGCAAGGGCTCCTTGATGACACACTTGATCGAATGTGGCCTCACTGTCAACGGCTGTCACTCTCACCTCACCTCTGGAATTCTGCTGTTTTGGCCATGTTTGAGCCAAGGCTGTAATGAGGTTAGGAGCTGAGTGGCCCTGGCAGAACCCAAACTGGGCGTCACTGAGCAGGTTATTGCTGAGCATGTGCTGCTTGATATCACTGTTGATAACACCTTCCATCACTTTAATGATGATCGAGAGCAGACTGATGGAAATTGGAGGTGTTGTTGTCAGCAAAGGAGTGTAGATGGATTTTAACTTAGATAAACGCGAGGTGCTGCATTTTGGAAAGGCAAATCAGAACAGTACTTATACACATAATGTTAAGGTCCTGGAGGTTGTTACTGAACGGGGGCAGCACAGTGGCAGAGTGGTTAGCACTGTCGCCTCACAGCGCTAGAGACCCGGGCTCAATTCCCGCCTCAGGCGACTGACTGTGTGGAGTTTGCACGTTCTCCCCGTGTCTGCGTGGGTTTCCTCCAGGTGCACCGGTTTCCTCCTGCAGTCCAAAGATGTGCAGGTCAGGTGAATTGGCCATGCTAAATTGCCCGTAGTGTTAGGTCAGGGGTAAATGTAGGGGTATGGGTGGGTTGCGCTTCGGCGGGGCAGTGTGGACTTGTTGGGCCGAAGGGCCTGTTTCCACACTGTAAGTAATCTAATCTAATCTAAGTTACAAAGAAGGTTAACTCAGAGTACAACGGGATCTTGATCAGATGGGCCAATGGGCTGAGGAGTGTAGATGGATTTTAACTTAGATAAACACGAGGCCCTGCATTTTGGAAAGGCAAATCAGAACAGTACTTATACACATAATGTTAAGGTCCTGGAGGTTGTTACTGAACGGGGGCAGCACAGTGGCAGAGTGGTTAGCACTGTCGCCTCACTGTCGCCAGAGACCTGAGTTCAATTCCTGCCTCAGGCAACTGTCTGTGTGGAATTTGCTATTATCCCTGTGTCTGTGTGGGTTTCCTCCCACAGTCCAAAAATATCCCGGTTGGGTGAATTGGCTATGCTAAATTACCCGTAGCGTGAGGTGAAGGGGTAAATATAGGGGAATGGGTCTAGGTGGGTTGCTCTTCGGAGGGTCGGTGCGGATTTGGTGGGCCGAAGGGCCTGTTTCTGCACTGTACGTAAGCTAATTTTAAAAAATGACCTTGGAGTGCAGGGTCATAGTTTTTTGGGAGTGAAGATGTTTGGTATGCTTGCCTTTATTGATCAGTGCATTGAGTACAGGCATTAGGAGGACATGTTGAGGCTGTATAGGACATTGGTTTGGCCACTTCTGGAATATTTTATATAATTCTGGTGTCTCTCCTATTGGAAGGATGTGTGAAACTTGAAAAGATTCAGAAAAGACTTGCAAGGATGTTGCCAGGTTTGGAAGGTTTGAACTATTTGGAGCGGCTGAATAGACTGGTGTTATTTTCCCTGGAGCATCGGAAGCTGAGGTGTGACTTATAAGGCTTATAAAATCATGAGGGGCATAGATTGGGTAAATGGACAAGGCCTTTTCCTTGGGGTGGGTGAGTTAAAAAAATAGAGGGCATAGGTTTAAGGTGAGAGGGGAAAGATTTAAAAAGGAACTTTAAGGGTGTAACGTTTTTAGGCAGAGAGTGGTTTGTGTTTGGAATGAGCTGCCAGAGGAAGTGGTGGAGGCTGGTACAATTACAGATTCAATTACAGTATAACTACAATCTTATATTGGATTAGATTCCCTCCCTGATATAAAAGGCATCTGGTTGGGTATATGAATAGGAAGGGTTTAGAGGGATATGGGCCAAATGCTGGCAAATAGAACTAGATTAGGTTAGGATATCTGATCAGCATGGGAGAGTTGGACTGTAAGGTCTATTTCCATGCAGTACGTCTCTATGACTGAATATTGTTGCAAGTGTTTCAGCCTTATCTTTTGACTGCTGTGTTTGGCTTGCCTCCTCCAGTGAGTTGTTCATTTGTCCATTAGAGTTCCAGCTGGAATGCCAAGCTTTAGGGAATTCTCGCATGTGTCTTTGTTTGGCTTGTCCTAGGATGGATGTGTTGTCCCAGTCAAAGTGGTGTCCTTCCTCATTTAGCCACAAAAAGACATGACCCTCTCTCACTAGTATCTTTATATATGGTTGAGGAAGGACACCACTTCGACTGGGACAATACATCCATCCTTGGACAAGCCAAACAAAGACACGGATGAGAATTCCTGGAAGCATGGCATTCCAACCAGTACTCTATCAACAAACACATCAAGTTAGATCCCATCTACCACCTCCTGAGAAAAGGAACAGGACGTGACTTCATCACAGGAAATGACATCACCAAACCAAAAGAAACCCAAAAATATAAATAGAAAGCAGGAATTATCAGCAATGCTTCGCCTGAGGCCCACTGGAGATGTTACCTAGTAGGGTGACAAAACGTCTGGAAGTGAACCTTCCAGCTCAGTGAGCAAACTTACAGCCAAAACCTCAACCTGAGCTACAAATCTTCTCAAAACTCGCTAACATTAAAACATCAGCTAATGAACTTGAATGACCCTATACAGGCAACAAGCAAAACTAATGTCATTTACAAAATACCATGGAAGAACTATAACAAACACTACATTGGACAAACAGGCAGAAAACTAGCCACCAGGATACATGAACATCGACTAACCACAAAATGACTTGACCCTCTCTCACTAGTATCCTTACATACAGATGAGAAAGGACACCACTTCGACTGGGACAACAGATCCATCCTAGGACAAGTCAAACAGAGACACACATGAGAATCCCAAGAAGCATGGCATTCCAACTGGAACTTTATCAACAAATACATTGACTTGGACCCCATTTACCACTCCCTGAGAAAAAGAACAGGAAATAACATCACCACAGGAAATGACATCACCACAGGAAATTACATCACCAACCCAAGGAAACCCAAACATATAAATAGAAAGCAGGAAGCACCAGCAGTGCTTCATTCAGAGGCTCACTGAAGATGTTACCTAGTTTAGTGATGAAACATCTGAAAATGAACCCTCTAGCTCAGCAAGCAAGCCTACATCCAGAACCTCAACCTGAGCTACAAATCTTCTCAAAATCTCCTGACTATCATTTCCTGATTATGCCATTTGACATGCAAGTCTTCTTGTTTTATAGGTTCAACCAGATTGACCCCTCATTTTTAGCTACATCTGGTGCTGCTATTGGCATGTCTTTCACCTGGCTGATGATAGAATATGATATATTCAGGACCATAAGGTTGCAGGTTGTCGCAGAGTGATATTTTGTTGCTGCTAAAGAACCACTCCCATCACTTGGTGCACAGTCTTGAGTTACTGGATCTGTTAGAAGTCTATCCCATTTAACATCATGACAGTGATGTACATACAATGGAGGGTACCCTCAAAGTAAAGACATGTCTTTCTCCACAAGGCTATGCAATGGTCAGTCTTATCAATGCTAGCATTGATAGATGCTCCTGCAGCAGGTAGATTGAAGTGAATTGAATTGAATTAAATCAGCTTTATGGTCACATGCACTGAGATACAGTGAATTCTATTTCCATCTTCGGTACAAACATACCTAGGTACAGATATTTAAGATTAAATTCTTAGGAAACACTAAAAAAGAAAAAGTAAAGAAATAAATGTCAAACGTTATAATTTATAAGAATAAATTTGAAAAAAATAAAGAAGTAAAAAGTTCAGACTATCAGTCTTTTTGACCCAGTCCATGCCAACACCAAACCATCCGTCACCTGTGCCGCTGCCTGCGCTGGAGCCACCAGTGTAGGAGTCACCCCACTTTAGGCATCATTTCATTGCTGCTCAAAACAGACTCACCCCATAACCAAGGCCAGGCCAGGTTACCACAGGGCCACGAGTCATGATTGGTGAGGATGAGGTCAAGTATGGTTTCTTCCCTCCTGTTGATTCCCTTACCTTGCATTCCAGTGTGTACATCCTTTAGGGTCCAAATAGTTCAATTAAATGTTGTGCTGCCAAGCCACTCTTAGCCAGCCAGAGTACATTCTGCATGCTTGCTACCCTCAGTCCTTCCTCCAAGTGGTGTTCAACAGTGGGAGTCCTGATTCATCAGCCAAGTAGGGGAGGAGAGGTGGCACATAGTAATAACCAGGACATTTCCTTGCATAAGTTTGATCTAATTCCATGCGATCTCATGGGATTCATAGCCAAAGTTGAGGGCTCCAAGGTTAACTCTACCCTGCCTGTTGACCACTGTGACACCATCTCTGCTGGGTCTGCCCTGCTGGTGAACAGAGCCTAACCAGGGACATTAACGGTGATGTCTGGGATGTTGTGTGTGAGATATGATTCCGTGAGTATGACAATGTCAAACTGTTGCTTGACTAGTTTGTGGGGGCTAGAGAGCTGTCTTACGTGTTAGTAAAGAGAACATTCTAGGGTTGTCAGGGCTATGTTTGCCCTAGTTACTTCCTGTGGCTAAGTTGATGCCAGCTGGTCCATTCCATCATTGAGATTTTTTAATGTTCTATACAGCCATTTCAGAGAGCAGTTCAGTCAAACACATTGCTGACTGGAGTCACATGTAGGCCAGACCAGGTAAAGACAGAAGCTTTCTTGCCTAAAGAAGGATCGGTTGAGTCTCTGTATGACAATCAACAATGGTTTCACAGTCATCCTTGGGCTTCTATTTGCCAGATTGGTAATGAATTCAAATTCCGCTATTTGCTGTGGTGGAATCTGGTTCCCCAGGAAATTACCTGGTTTTCTGGATTTCTAGTGACAATACCACATGCCTTTGCCTCCCAAGTTTGTGGCATTCATTGTTCTTTTTATAGCAGTCCCTTTGTAGCATTCATTGTTTTCATTTCAGGCCACTGCATCAAAAGGATTTTTGTTGTGTGGGTGTGGCATGGCAAAGGGAACTTACCCCCAGTGTGAGCCTCCCATGCCTTCTAACCATCTTTGATCATTGTGCTTTTAATGTGTATCAGTTACCTCACTCACATAATCTTTTATATCATCTACCAGTTGCCCACTGCTTTATGAGTCTGCAGGATATTCAGCCCATTAACTTCCTTTCTATGATTACAGTCCTCTTTCCTTTTCTATATTCAATAACAATTAAAGGTATTATTAACTTTCACTGCCCTGTTATGATGAAAGGTTAGAAACAGCACTTTAACTTGTCTTTTGACATTTGTGCATTTCCAGCATTTTCTGTTTGTATTTTAAATCCTCAACATTTGCAGTTTCTTTTGAAATGTTGTTTGTACAGAGTGTGCTGTCAATCTTTCATTGCATTCTGACTGCATCAGCAACACAGGAGCTGCTAACACTTAAGCTGGACCTTCATGTTCATATCAGTGACACGGCAGCTGTTCATGTGCACCTCAGCTTGCTGCCTGAATCCAGCAAGTTGAACAGGGTCAATTCAGCAATCTCATACTCCCAGTGAGGAACTGTGCTCCTGGGACATGTAGCCTGGAGATAAGGCTCTGACACCTCAATATCGATTCTTAGTCCTGCACTTTTTGTGTATGCTGCTTTCCAATGTGAAGACAGGGTTAGTGGATCTTCTTAAAAACACTAATGTTTGAGTTTTATACTCAACGTCCATTTAGATAAATGGAATTCCCTCCAGAATGTGGTGCCTCCACAACTTGCTCATTTGTATTCAGAAATTATAAGGCAGGGCCGGTTATTTCTTGTTAAACCTGTTGAACCTCCTGGGTGGTTGTAGGAAAATTATTTCTTGCTAGCCTGCTCATATTTTCATTATGTGCTGGGAAAGGTATGATGGTCAGACACTGAGGTTTACACAGGTAGATTCCAAACACAGCTCAATTGCTATCACTGCATCGCAGTGGCTGGGTGACTCCAGCAGCCAGAGCAGCATGTCATTCAATCTCTTTGAAAATTAACAGAGAATATATTTTCTGACTGTTTCAAGGTTGCCCTTTCACTATTTTCTAATTGATGCACAACAGTATCTTAAAGCAGTTAAGGTGGTCCTTGTTAAAGTGTATGGCGGAAGTGCAATGTTAACCCAAACTGGCAGAGCCTGCTGCGATTATATCTTTTATGATCAATTAAATATTACTCAATCTGGTTTTGACATGCATCTGAAAGCTCATAAGTGGTGGTGGGGAGGGAAGGCGATGGGCAGAGGGAGGGGAATGGGCACCAGAAAATCATAAGGAGTAGCTTGCAGCATAAGTTGTACTGGAAGGTACAGCTCCAAGGCAGCATTGCAATATTGTTCCTTTGTCATTTCGGCCTAGATCGGCAGGCTGCCAGAACTGCCACTGGCTCATGACAAGGTAACACTTTACAGTAGCCATTAAAATTCACAAGCATCAGCTCAACTACATATAAATCCTTCAGGTTGCAAGCTATCTTAAGGAGGTAATCTGGAATGAGTCTGTGAAGAGAAATAAAATAATAGCAATGGAGAAGTAAGGTTGCTAAAAAAAAGTGAGAAAAAATAATAATGGTGCTAGAGAATCAACATAAATCTTACAATGATCACCAGTATGTTTTTTGTACCATTGGCAATGCATGGGATAGAATTGTGTTTGCTCATCTATAGTAAAGAAAATGATGGCTCTGACCAAATTCAGGTGGTCAGGAATAGCTTTGGCTTTCGATTTTCCAATATTATTCTGCATTGTAGAGACTAAGAGTTTTAAATGTGTTAATCAGCTTTACACTGGATACCATCAGTTCCCTGGCAAATGGCTTAGGATAAAATTGCCCCCACTTCCCACCTGCCTGGCCTCCTACATATAAATTACTGCTGCAAACAGTGTCTTAAAAATACGTTAAGGGATAAATGATCTAATTTCATGACACCAAACAGATTCAGCTCTATAGTTTTTGCTATAAAATTAACTGAAACACAAACAGTTTATTTAGGCATAAATGGCATGACAATTTCAGATGTGCTGCTAAAGGTGAAAGTTGCTGCTTTTGTCACAAATAAAAAGGCATCCTGCAACATGCTGAAATGCATATGGCAACATGAATTTGCTGTTAGTTACTTAATAGATATAAACTGAATAAATCAGAGAAAGTTAAGGATTCTCTAATCCAGTCTTTAAGAATGTGATAGGTGTCAATACTGTCAATCAACCTCTCCAGCATTGAAAAAAAACTAAACAATTAGAGGCCAGTACCTCTACATTGCCAAAAGTAAGCAAAATCACTTGGAGCAGTAACCTCTGTTAGTTATGCATTTGGCCCCAACCTTTGAATTGACCTGGTTCCCAGGAAGAAGGTACATGAAGGCTGGATGAAAAGTTTGTGGGAAGGTGATTAGTGGGAGGATTGGATGGATACATTGGCAATGGCAGGAAAGTAGCTTTCAGTGCTCCATCCTCCCAGATCACTTAATTCAGCACAGACTGCCTGACAACAGGAAATCCCCAACATCTCATCACCATGAAGCTGCAGGAAACACATCTTAATAAATCCTTGAACCACTGAATTCAATGGCATCTGGAATTGTTGGCTTTAGGTGACTCATCAACAAGCTTATGCCATTAGTGGACAGAACTCCCGCATTGAGATGTTTCCACCTACAATTTAATTGGAGACAATTTTCCCAAAGTTGGGCTCTTGGCTGCACATTCCCACCCAATTTTCCCAATCTCCAAACACCATAAGGTTCATTCTGCAGACTTTAATAATTCCAGCTCCAAAGTTCTTATTGCACTTTTTTGTTTCTTTCTGTGTTATTCCAAGATTTCTTTCCTTCACGTTTTGCACTTTCTTTGCCTGATCTGACAGTTTTTAGTTGCCATCAAACTGAATCTATTGGTTGATTAAATGATTGCACAATCTGAAACTCTGCTTCCTCTTCATGTGTGGAAACTCATTGATTTGAAGCAAAAACTCAGAATAGAATCTGACAGAGGTTTGACCCCTTGTGAATTATGGCTTGTAAGAATCTGGTGAGTGGGAGGCAAGTTTCTTGCTAGGCAGTGGTGAGTTGCCAATTAAGGAGAATTATTCTTTGTCAAATGCCTTCTTAATGACACAGTTTGAGCCATTCATATTCAGCTTCCACACCAAATGAGCTAGATTTTGAGAGAACTCAGCATGGAAGATGGAGGAGGCACCTGGTGACTTCAGCTTGCCACTTGTTCTGAAGGGCCTCTATTTTGAACACTTGGCATAATATCTCATCATGTGCTCAATAGGCATTGGCCACACAAAATGCATATTTATGGACATTGGCATCCAACATGTGCCAACCTCAAAAAATCATTATTGTTCATTCAATTTCAGGACTCTTCTATACTTTAATGGCACACCTTAAGGTTTAACAGTAACTATTATTGTCATGCTGCAGCTAATGCAACTACCCTAATGTTCTCAGGGACATCTACCCAGCTCATAGACTAGGCCAGGCTGCGTCTCTTATCTCATCCGTTGCTCTCTTAACACTCACTCTAAGCTTACTTGGATGCCCACATCATCCTTGTTTTGCATTACGTTGCCTTTTTGCATCTTCTCCCTCAACCAGAGATACCCAGGCTCATATTACTTGCCTTGCCATTTACCAAAAGCACAACGCTTGTTATACTTGTCAGCAAGCCTCAATCAAGTCAAGGGAGGTAGCTTCACTCAGGGATACCCACGCTATACATCAAAGGCAGTCTCAAACACCAGTGGCTTGAACACAGTCAGAGTCAAGATACTTTCCACATGAAAGGGTGAGAAGCCCATTGTCTGCCAACCCACAATTTGTTTTGATTCTTTCTGCCCTATTGTGGCAGATGAAAATGGGTGGCACAGCTATTACTGTTGGTGCTGGTGCAAAGGTTTTATGAGCAACTGAGTAGGTAATACACAGAACATGCAGGGTTAGTGCTGTCAGAATTTAGGATTGGTGAGAGCAAGTGGAGAAAATGTTGCAGGCAACAGTGAGAGTTGTAGAGCATGAGTCTTGTTGGGAGTTGAACACAGTGCAGAGATAAAGGGAATGTGTGGAATTGGAGAGAAGATGGTGGCATTATGTTGGTGGAGTGGAGAAGGTCACTCATCATCTTCACACATGGCTATGGACTCAAAACTCTACTTATTTATTGTCAGAGCAACCAATCAAAAGACTATGTTTCCATGAACTTTTTTTACGTTTTACTTCACCTTGAGGGCTAATAGTCAAATAATGTGTATCTCAAGTTAAGTTTTGACAACTTTTTTTCAAGTGTAAAAGGCTGTGTAATTGAAATCAATCTACCCAAAAAGCCTATGAACCCATATCGAATTACTCACCACTAGTTGTTCCTGCTTATTGAGCTTATTTGTGCATTTCGAGAGAGTTCTGAAATTGAAGCAGGAACATTTGAACAGAATGACAGTATGAATGTTAGCTTTCTTTTATTCATTCATTGGATGTGGGTGGGACTGACCAGCCTATTTATTGCTCAGTGAGTAGTTAAGAGTCAACTACCCTAATGTGCATCTAAGGTCACATGTAGGTCAACTAGGAAAGGATAACAGATTTCCTTCCCTGCAGGACGTAAGCAAATCAGGTAGGTTTTTATGAAAATTGACAAAGGTGACATGACCACCACTAGATGGGCTTTTACATTGAATTCAAATTTCACCATCCATCAGAGTGGATTCAAACCCTTGTCCCCGAACGTTAACTTGGTAGTTCTGGGTCACTAGCTCAGTGACATTACTATAGTGTCGTTACCTCTGTTAATATCTACTAAGAAAGTGACTAGTAAACTCCAATGTACTAACAAGTGATTTTATATAATATTCAATACTCATATTCAGCATTTAAAATCAGATTACTCAAAGGTGATAGATTGATTCTGATCACGTGCTGATCGAAAATCAGCAGCAAACCATTACTCTTAAATATGTAAGAAAAGATTTGTAACACAAATCTTTTGCAAAAGCTTATATTTTAAAATGCTGCTAAAATTAACTAACCGGTTAATGGCATATTTTTTACTTGTTGACATGCAAATAATTTTGAGTGACAGCTCAGAAAAAAAGTCACAATTTCGGGTGCATTTTACTCCTGATTTTCGGTGCTCAAAATTCTGATTCAGTGTCTTTCAATGCTTCTAAAATGTCGTCATTAGGAGGTTGTGGTGTGGTTACTATTTAGGGAGCTGAAAGGTTAAAGATGAATGTCTTGGTTGAAGAGAAGTTTTTTAGGTGAATGTTCATGCACATAGAATAATATATTACATTTAAATGGGTCAATTGTTTACGTTTTGTGCTTTTCTATTGACTGACTCAGCAATTTGTTTAACTATGATCTGTTATAGATATTTCTGAATCAACCTGTTTCCGAGATGTTATGACACACCTCTGCAGCAGGTGGAACGTGAATCCAGGCCTCTTTATTGAAAGGTAGGGACACAACCGTTGCACCACAAGTGTCCTCCACAGGTTACCATGGACAGAACATTCAAATCTGTAAAAGCAAGGAAGTGCATAGCACCAAGTATATTCAGCCTTTACAACATTTAAACACCTTTCTCAGGTACTTAATTATTTCCTTTGTTAATGTAGTCAGTTGGTTAATAGCATCAGGACAGGTAGAAGCAGGGTGAAGGTTGGAAAAGGCACTTTATTTTTTACAAAGGTTATAGCTTCATTGGTCAGATAAAGATGTATCACGTTTCTGAGTTCTAATTACCTGCACATTAAATTTTAATCAAAGATTTTGGTTTCCCTCTGTAGTGTAGCCTGAAATACAGCTGACAAATTATCCTGATAAACTCATTTTCCTTTCACAGAAGTGAGAACATTGAAAATATGCTGCTGCAAGACAAGCCCCAGGTTGTACATCACCGATGAGGCAAACAGTATCAGTGTCAGAAGATAATTGTGGTAGAGAAAAAGCAAAAATCCCATGAATTTATTCCTACTTTACATTTTGATCGGGGTTTGCTGGGGAACAAGCAGTAAGGTTAATGGTGGTCATCGTTATTTTAGTGTGAGCAGGGCAGAGTCCACCAGCAACATGTGTAGTTAAACACAGAAATTTAGGAGTTGCTGTCCAAGTCATCCTACCACTCCAGAAGTTACACTAGCATAATTTATTTTTTCCTTGTTGAAGCAATAATAATCTACTAACCTTAGAAGAATTAGTTCAACAATGTCTCTGCCAAACAGCATCTCAGAATGTGTGAGGATTCCTTCCTTCAAAATGTACTGACCATGATGTAAAATAAATAATCAGATAAATTTATTTTGTTGTTTTCACTTTATCAGTTTCTTTCATCCATGGTGCTCAGTGATTAGCACCATTGTCTCATGGTGCTCAGGACCAGGGTTCAATTCCAGCTTTGGGTTACTGTCTATGTGGAGTTTGCACATTCTCCTTGTGTTTGCGTGGGGGATTTCTCCAGGTGCCCTGGTTTCCTCTCCAACCGTGATAGAATGGTGTTATGGGGATAGGACGGGATGCTGTTCAGAGGGTGGGCACAGACTTAATGGGGTAATGGTCTCTTGTAAGTGTCTACAATTCTTTTAATCCCATTTTTCTAACATCCTCTTTATTATGTGTTTCACAGTGATCAGTACTAGGTCCATTTTTGATGGTCATTTATATAAACGATTTGGATGAAAATATAGGAGGCATAGTTAGTAAGTTTACAGATGGCACCACAATTAGTGGTATAATGGACAGTGAAGAAGGCTATTGAAGAATACAAAGAGATCTTGATCAATTGGCTCTATGGGCTGGGGAATGGTAGTTAGAGTTTAATTTGGATAAATGTGAGGTATTGCATTTTGTTAAAAAAAAGGGCAGGACTTGTACAATTAATGGTAGGGTTCTGGGTAGTGTAGAACAGAGAGATCTAGGTGTTCACATAAATAATTCTTTGAAATTTGCATTACAGGTAGACAGAGTGGTTCAATAGGGTTTAGCATGATTGCCTTCATTGCTCATACCTTTGAGTACAGGAGTTAGGATGTCATATTGAAGTTGTACAGGACATTGGTGAGGCCTCTTCTAGAGTTATACAAAAAATACTATTAAATTTGGGAGGATGTTGCCAAGGATAGAGGGTTTGAGGTGTAAAAATAGGCTGGATAGGCTGGAACTTTTTTCACTGGACCGTAAGAGATTGAGGTTTATAAAATCATGAGGCCCAAAGATAAGGTGATTAGCATGAGTCTTTTCCGTAGACTGGGTGAGTTCAAAACTAGGGGACATGTTGTTAAGGTGATAGCAGAAAGACTTAAAGGGACCTGATGGGCAAATTTTTTACACAGAGTGGCTTTTATGTGGAATGAACTGCAGAGGAAGTGATGGAGGCAGGTACAGTTACAACATTTATAAGACTTTTGCATAAGTACATGACTAGGAAACATTTGGAAGGATATGAGGCAAATGCAGGCAGATGGGACTTGTTTGTTGTTGACTAGTTGGACCAAAGGGTGTGTTTCCATGTTGTATGAATCTTTCACTCTATGACTCTCTGCTTTTTGAACCAAACTGAAAATGTAATTCAATACTTTAATTTATGCTTTCTTCTCCACACTATACTACTTAATAACAATTCTTCAATATGATTTTATCAAGAGATGCATAGCAAAGTGCTTGAGAAACTCAGCAGGATTGACAGCGTCTCTGGAGAGAGAAAAACAGAGTTCGTCTTCCACGTTCAGTGACCTTTCCTCAGAAATGAAAAGAGCTGTAAAGTATGGTGAGTCAATTGTTGATAAGGAGGAGGAGGAGCAAGTGAAACAGATGGTGACGCTCACCAAAGTAACACACAAAAGGAGTGCTAATATAATATAATTCTGGAGTTAAACCAATGCCCCACTGTAGACAAGAAGGAAATACCTCAATATTTTCCAGAGCTCCAGGGTATGAGTCACATGCCTGAAATTAGGGTGACAGTGAGGAGCAGGAATTTTCATTTCCTTCCAAATACATGGGAGGGTTAAAAGTATGGAATTCAACCCAGAAAACTGTTAGATAATGCACATAGGCAAGGCTAATAAGGCAAGGGATTGTAACATGAATGGCAGGAACTTGGAAAGTACTGAAGATCAGAGGGATCTGTGCATATCCAGATTCCTGAAGGTATTGGGGCAGACAGATGAGGTGGTGACAAAGGTGGATGGGATACTTGAGTTTATTAAGCAAAACACAAAGTACAAGAGTAAGGAAGTTATTATCTAAAGCACTGGTTAGGACACAATTGGAGTGTGGCATGCAGTTTTAGTCACTACATTATAGGAAGGATGAGACCGCACTAGAGAGGGTGCATAGGTGTTTTGCCTGGGTCTCAGACTAGAGGGTCTGAGCTATGAGGAAAATTTGGATGCACAGTTATGTTTCCTCCCTATTAGCTCTCAGGAACCACCTCTCGATTTTCCAAAGTATCTAATATCTGCTTCCTTCTACTATATGCTGCTTCTCCTTCCTAAATTCTTGCTATTTTGTGCGATATTGTCAGAACCTTAATATACTGCTTTACCTCCTTCTCAGTCACCATGAATTGCATTTGAAAATTTGCCACTGCATCATTGCCTCTCCCCTGACAGAGTCCCAAAGTTAGCTAATGCCTGATTCATTTTGTAACATTTGTCTAGCAGGACGTATATTTGAGTGGTCCAGCTTTAGTTTTGATGCACTCAGCAATCTTGGTGTAAATTGCACTCAAAATTGTCCAAACTTTTCTGAATTTAAGTTACGGCTCAAACTTCTACTCAACCTGTCTCATGAAACAGTACAATTAAATAGCAGTTTAAAACATTTTTTTCTTTGCATTAAAAAACAGTTACTGATATTTAAGAATGCTAATCAGATAATCAGAGGGTTAGATAGGGTGGACAGGGAGAGCCTTTTTCCAAGTATGGGAACGGCAAACACAACGGGACACAACTATAAAGTGAGGGGAGATAGGTATAAGATAGATGTCAGAGGTAGTTTCTTTACTCAGAGAGTAGTAAGGGCATGGAATGCTTTGCCTGCATCAGTAGGAAATTAGCCAAGTTTAAGTGCATTTAAGTCATCATTGGACAGGCAAATGGATGTACATGGAATAGTGTAGGTGGGATGGGCTTCAGATTAGTATGAAAGGGCGGCGCAACATCGAGGGCCGAAGGGCCTGTACTGCGCTGTAATGTTCTATGTTCTATGTTCTAACCTATTGCAAGGTTATGAATATAGTTGAAAATGGGCGTATCAAACATTTTTAAACAACACAGAGATCACTATGTGTATGCAACCATGATTTTAACTATTGAGAACCATTGCTCGTTTCATATATTCATGCACACTGGTCATTTTCTTTGTAAGTTAAGAATGCTTAATATTTGAAATGCTTGAATTTGTCCATTTTTGTTCTTGCATCCAAAAAGATGTATAATACTGTGCAACTTTGAAGGGCTACAAATGGACACAATTATTCATCTGAGGGCAAAATGTTTGAGGAGTGCAGCTTCTAATGCCATGTTTTTTCTAAAAGCAGCTCAAAATATTGCATAAAAAAGAATCAATATTAACTAATGGAAACTCATATCCATTGATCTACATTTACAAAAATCTTTGTTAATGTTTAAGTTCAATTAATGTTTAAACATGAATACATTGCACTCTTTTATACTCTTTGCCAACAGGACTTATTTATTCACCCAATATTTTCTTCTGTTCTTTGCTGATTGGTAGGATCGAATCATCGTTATTAGTATGCAACTTAAGAATATCCTGAAACAGTGGACTCATTGATTAAGTTCAGAAATATTCCATTCAAAGTTCCTGAAGAGGTAATCTTCATTGACTCTAACTTGTGGTCAAATCAATTATTTGATACCAATATCTGCCTCTTGATGATTCAAAGGAGCTAGTTATAATTTTTAAACCACCAATATTTAATTTAGCAGTTTCCTTCAAAGATTTACTTCAGATGAATCATTGATGCACTTCTATTTAAAACAAAACACTCTCAGTAAAAATGAACATTAAACTATTGTGTAAAAATCAAATCGACTCACCAGTGTATTTTAAGAAACTAAAACTCCAGTCCTTTATTAGACTGGCTAACACACTGGGCCAGACATTCCCATTTTTAGCAGAGTATGTATTTGGGGAGGTTCAGGACAGAGAGTCTGTAATGGCGTACGGGGTCGACTTTTCTCATACAATCATCTGATCTTCAGATTATTAAAGATGCAACTGACCTCTTCACCATCTGGAAGGACTCGCTGCTGCGGAGAGTTTGTGACTTTAAAAGTGGTTGCCGTCACCACCGTATTTAAATCCCAGCTCCAGACAGTTCAGGTGCTGCATGCTGAAACTGTCCATTATAATGGGGCCCTGCAATCTTCAAATTCGGCAAGTGATGAAGAAAGGGAAATTAGCACCCTGTTTCTATGGTGGAGCCATGGAGGTGCTGGTGGACTGAATGGTTGAAGGATTGAGTGGAACTCTTTCCTGCAAACTTCACAAAGGATGCCACACCAACAGATCTAATCAGCCTGGTTGGACAGAGTAGCTTGGTTCAATACAGTGTTTTGTGTTAATAACCTTCTACACTCTGAAAAGGTAAATGCCACTAGTTTCTCTCTGCTACCTCACACTCATGGGGCCATTACCACTCACTGTAACTCTGCTCCACCCACATCTCTCACCAGAGCTCATGAATTACAACTCACTATTGCATGCAGCATGACGGTCAGCATGCTCTTACCCACTTCATCCTCCTAAACTATTAATCTTTCCTGGCCTCTGCACCTCTGGCTTGTACACTCAGAACAGCTCACTATCTGTCCTACCTCAATATGAGCACTAATACCGCATTCAAGCAGTTTAATCATACTCAGTCTCTGTTCCAGCGTCAGGTATGAAAAGGGATGCAGAAATTGCAAAGCAGGATGTGACTTTAAAGTTTGTGGCTGCATAGCATTGTAATTCTGAAGTGATAGAGAATGAACTGATGCAAAATATGTAGTGATTCTTATTACTTTAGGCCATAAATTGAAATGTTCATGATTGCTAAATGAATGACCTTCCCATAGAATCCAATTTGATGGCAGATGGGTGCCATTATAGAATCATTGGATGAGTGATGTTAAAATCATTGTGCTCCATCCCTGAAGAGAAAAACAGTAACTGCATGCAGTAGCAGCCATTTTTTCTCTTTTTTGCACAGCTGAGTTTGGCGTGAAGATGGTGAAGTGTTAGCTTCATGTCGCATGAGTGAGTCCTAATGATGAAATCCCTTACATCCTTAAGACCATAAGACCATAAAACATACGAGTGGAAGTAAAGCCATTTGGCCCATCAAGTCCACTTTGCCATTTAATCATGGCTGATGGGCATTTCAATTCCACTTACCCACATTCTCCAGGTAGCCCTTAATTCCTTGCAAGATCAAGAATTTAACAATCTCTGCCTTGAAGACATTTAACATCCCGGACTCCACTGCACTCCATGACAATGAATTCCACAGGCCTACCACTCTCTGACTGAAGAAATGTCTCCTCATTTCCTTTCTAATTTGCCCCCTCTAATCCTAAGGCTGTACACAGGGGTCCTAGTCTCCCTGCTTAACGGAAACAACTTCCCTGCATCCACACTTCCTAAGCCATGCAGTATCTTGTAGGTTTTTATTAGATCTCCCCTCAATCTTCTAAACTCTAATGAATACAATCCCAGGATCCTTAGCTGTTCATCGTATGTTAGGCCTACCATTCCAGGGATCATCCATGTGAATCTCCGCTGGACACACTCCAGTGCCAGTATGTCCTTCTTGAGGTGTGTGGCCCAAAATTGGACACAGTATTCTAAATTCGCCCCAAACTAGAGCTTTAGAGAGTCTCAGAAGCACATCACTGTGTTTATATTCCAAACCTCTTGAGATAAATGACAACATTACATTAGCTTTCTTAATCATGGACTCAACTTGCAAGTTAATCTTTAGAGAATCCTCGACTTGCACTCCCTGATCCCTTTGTACTTTGGCTTTATGAATTTTCTCACTGTTTAGAAGATAGTCCATGCCTGTATTCTTTTCTCCAAAGTGCAAGATTTCACATTTGCTCACATTGAATTTCATCAGCCATTTCCTGGAACACTCTCCTAAACTGTCCAAATCTTTCTGCAGCCTCCCCACCTCCTTTGCCTGTCTGCCTAACTTTGTATCATCGGCAAACTTCGCCAGAATGCCCCCAGTCCCTTCATCCAAATCATTAATATATAAAGTGAACAGCTTCAACCCCAACACTGAATCCTGCGAGACACCACTTATCACTGGCTGCCATTCCGAAAAATAACTTTTTATCCCAACTCTCTGTCTTCTGTCAGACAGCCAATCCTCAATCCATGCCAGTACCTCACCTCGAAACCATGGGCCCTCACCTTACTTAGCAGCCTCTCATGAGCCGGATATGGGCCGGGTGCTGGCAGGTGGGACTAGATTGGGTTGGGATATCTGGTCGGCATGGACAGGTTGGACTGAAGGGTCTGTTTTCATGCTGTACATCTCTATGACTCTATCAAAAGCCTTTTGGAAGTATTGATAGATAACATCCACTGGGTTTCCCTGGTCTAACCTACTTGTGACATCTTCAAAGAATTCTAACAGGTTTGTCAGGCACGACCTCCCCTTACTAAATCTATGCTGACTTGTCCTATTCCGACCCTGCACTTCCAAGAATTTAGAAATCTCATCCTTAACAATGGATTCTGGAATTTTGCCAACAGGTTAGGCTAATCGGCCTATAACGTTCCATCTTTTGTCTTGACCCTTTCTTGAACAAGGGGATTATAACAGTAATTTTCCAATCATCTGGGACCTTCCCTGACTCCAGTGACTTTTGAAAGATCACAACCGATGCCTCCGCTATTTCCTTAGCCACCTCCCTCAGAACCCTAGGATGTCGCCCATCGGGGCCAGGAGATTTATCAACTTTTAGACCTTTTAGCTTTTCTAGTACTTTCTCTTTTGTAATGGCTACCATACTCAACTCTGTCCCCTGACTCTCCTTAATTGTTGGGATAATAGTCATGTCTTCCACTGTGAAGACTGACACATAATAGTTCTGCAGCTATTTCCTTATCTCCCATCACTAGCCATCCAGCATCAGTTTAGAGTGGCCCTATGTCTACTTTTGCATCTCATTTGTTTCTTATGTATTGAAAGAAACCTTTGCTTTCATTTCTAATATTATTGGCTAGCCTATCTTCATACTTGATCCTCTCCTTTTTAATTCTTCTCTTTAATATCCTCTGTTTTTGTAGCATTCCCAATCTTCTGATTACCCAGCGCTCTTGGCCACTTTATAGGCTCTCTCTTTTTCTTTGACACATTTCCTGACCTCCTTTGTCAGCCATGGCTGTCTAAATCCACCCCACACCCCCACCCCCACACCCACACTCCCAACCCACCCACCAAGATAATCTATCTTTTCTTTGGGATGAATCTCTGTATGTGTCCTCAATAGCCTGCTCCCTTGTCGGCTTCATCACAAGCTGTTCCTAAAAGCCATCCCGTAAGCATTCCATTAATTCCCTTTCTTTAGATCCACCAGCAACATTATTCAACCAGTCCACCTGCATATTGAACTCTCCCTTGATCACTGTGATGTTGCCTTTTTGACATGCCCTGTCTATTTCCCAGTACATCTTGAACCCCTAGCCCTGACCACTAATCGGAAGTCTATACATAACTTCCATTATGGTTTTTTTTGCCTTTATGGTTCCTCAACTCCACCTACACAGACTCCACATCATCTGACCCAATGTCATTCTGTATCATAGATTTAATTTAATTCTTAACTAACAATGCAACCCCACCCCCTCTGCCCACCTCCCTTTCGCTAAGTTATAAATCCTTAGATGTTTACTGCTAGTCCTGAACCCCCTGCAACCATGTCTCTGTGATGCCTACCACATCATAATCATTCACAATGATTTGTGCCGTTAATTCATTGACTTTGTTATGAATACTACGAGCATTCAGGTAAAGTGCCTTCATGCTAACTTTCTTATCATTATTACAGATATTGGAAATCATAAGATATCATAAGTTATCCTTCCTTTTTGCTGCATTCCTAGTCTGCCTTGAGCTTATGCCCACCTGCACACATGTTTTCCATTTAACTCCATACTTCCTGTTGCTCTCCCTTTTCCTTCCCCCCGACTCAGAGGTTTAAAGTCCTTGTGACCACCCAATTTATGTTTTTCGCTAGAACACTGGTTCCAGTTCGTTTAACCATATGTTTACTTCCCTAACTTTCTTATCCCTATGCCAATTGGCATGTGGCTCGGGCAGTATTCTGGAGATTATGACCCTTGAGGATCTGTATTTCAATTTCCTTCCTAGTGCTTGATAACCCCCAAAAAGGTCCTCCTTCCTAGCTTTGCCTATGTTTTTAATCCTAACATGGACCACAACAACTGGATCCACCCCCTACCGCTCCAATATCCTTTCAAGCCGGTCGGAGATGTCCTGCACTCTGGCACCAGGCAGGCAACACACCATGCGGGACACCCAATCCGGCTTGCAAAGGATACTATCTGTCCTCCTAATTATAGAATCCCCTGTAACAGCTACTTGTCTTTTTGCTCCCCCCTCTTGAATGGCCTTCTGCACCATGGTGCCTTGGTCAGTTGGCTCATCCTGTCCAGAACCCTTTCCCTCATCTGTACAGGGAGCAAGAATCTCATACCTGTTGGACAAGGTCAAGGGCTGAGGCTCCTCCACTCCTGAACTCAGAATCCCCCCACCTGCCTCACTTACAGTCATACCCTGTTGTCCCTGAACACTTACTGAATTTGAATTACTTCATCTACCGGGTGTGACTGCCTCCTGAAACAAAGCATCCAGGTAACTCTCCCCCTCCCGGATGTGCCGCAGTGTTTGAAGCTCAGATTCCAGATCATCAATTCTGATCCGGAGCTCCTCCAGCAACCAACACTTGCTGCAGATGTGGTCACTGCCGTTCACAATGGGATCAGCCAGCTCCCACATCATACAGCTATAGCACAGCATCTGCCCTGCCATAACTACTTATTTAATTAACTTTTACAGTTTATGCTTTAAGTAATATTTTGTACTTCTCTGCTATGGTCTTATTCAATGAACCAATTAAACTTTTAATCAATCACACTGTACTTAAATAGCAATCACTTGCCTTCCCAACAGCCTCCCTGCTCCAATCTCACTTCCACCCAGTTCCCGTCGCTCTCTGCTGTAAAAAAGGATAACTTCATGGTAACTTCTGTGCTACTATTCCTACATCTTAAAGGATATTCCAGTGTTCCCAAATTTCTATTCAGCCTTTTTATCTTACTGTTGATGTTCTCCATATAGAGTCATAGAATCATCGAAATCTACAGCGTAGAAATATACCCTTCTGCCAAACATGTGTATGCCAAGCAGTTTTCACAATTTAAATGCCCCATTTGCCTACATTTGATCCATATCCCTCCATATGTATATATATCCCATCCATATACCTGTCTAAATGTTTCTTAAATTCCAAAATTGTACTTACTTCCACCACCATCTCTGGCAACCCATTCCACCCTCTGTGTGAAACAATTGCTCCTTTTATATCTCTCCCCTCCCTCATTAAACCTATACCCTCTAGTTTTAGATTCCCCTACCATGGGGAATAGATTTAGGCTATCAACATTATCTATGCCTCTCATTTATTCCCTGTGCCCATACCTTAAACATTTCCATGTACTCTTTCACTGTACACGCTCCTCATATTGAGGTTGTCCATGCCTTGGAGGACAACCCAATTGAGCATGGCTCAGTTGTCAGTCTGATGTCTCCACAGACCTACCTAAAATCCCAGCACCGCTTGTCCAAAACTTCCAGAACTGATCATGGCCCAATTCCTGGAATGCAGTTAACCTGCTCCCTGGATTCTGACCAGATCAAGCTCCTGTCTGACCTCAGGAAACACTGGACTGAGATCAGATGGGTCCCTAACTGAGTGGCAGCATCCTCTGACTGACTGTACTGCCCCTTGATTCCATTAAAGTCTGGTCCCCTTTGATTTTCAGACATACCAATCTGGGATGAGGCACATCCTGCTGGCATTTGCTGTCGGTGTGACATTGACACATTGAACAGCAACCTGTTCACCACCTTGACTGTTCAGCGCTTTATAGAATGCAAAACTGCTGGCATTGCCCTCTGTACTAAACAGCAATGAAAGGCAGTGATACTGGCAGCTTGCAAGTTCAAGCTAAAGATTCTGTGCACTGCAAAGCAATGCAAGTAAAAGAGGCGGGCAGCCATAACATCAGTGCAAAATAAGTGAGCACTAAGCAGGCAAGTTATCTTATGTAGATGTATGGGTGTTCCTGCGTGCAATGCGACTAAGCAGAAGCTTACAAGGTATCGGTGGCTGTGATCTCCAAGGTGACATTCTGTAGGGCTGAACTGGTGTGTGACTTGGCTGCCGTGAAAATATGGCGAGGCTGGTGTTTTAGCGATATCCAATTTGTAAAGTTGGATGAAGGCATAGAGAAGTAAACAGAGGCTGCATAGGAATTGGCATAATCTAATTCCCCAGGGAAGGCGGAGAAAATGGGGAACTGCATAGAAATGAAGCAAGAATAACAAATAATTGAATGTAAATGGTTAAAAATAAGATAATCACCACTCCTGATTGAGATTCAGAACTCACCATTTAAAATTTAAGAGTAAAATTGGAAATATTTCTCTTGAATTTGGGAATTGGATGTTTTTCATTCTCAGTGCAATTTCCCAACTTGCTGTCCATAGTGCTCAACCACTGGGAATATTTGGTGCATTCTTTCAATCCCATACCAATGGTTGACTGTGAACTGCGTCTGATTTAGTTCAACAAGTCATTCTCCTGTTCCAAGGACAACCAGTAGAGGCAAAAGTGCAAGCCTTGCCATATACCAGGAATTCATTTCAAAATTGCTTGTTAAAATTGTATGAGAATATTCATTTTTCTCTTTCTAATTTAGATGTCAGTAATTCATTATCATTACCCGATGAATTGCTGATCAATTATGTTGAGAAAGTAAATCTGTATTTAGGAAACAGACTGACAGCACAGCCTGGTATTTCCTTGCGGATTCTTTTAATCAGCTACTGCAACTTTGGAAGAAACCTTATTGCCTTAGTAATTCACTCCTTTTGTCCTGGCTTTGGATACTTGTCCCAGTTTATGTATTAAAAACATTTTACTCAAGTATTCTTATCTGTGAAGCAGACAAAGGCACACAGAATTCGGTCTGTGGTTCAACTCGATTTTGTTAATAAAACATTTCTTATTAAAATACTATGTGATCATTGCCCAAATTCCACAATATTTACTCTCTATCCAGTTCTTTCTGTCCGAAAAAGTATATTACCTGCAATGTTCTACACATTTGAGCTGGACTGTTCGAGTCTCCTTCCTTTCTGATGAAGGGCTGGCTCTCAGCCATGAAGGTGGGTCTCACAAGTCAGGGCAGATCTTTTCCTGCATCTTCTTGGGTTGCCTCATGGGCTTCTGCTTTGAGCCTTTGCTCAGGGGGTGGATTCCAACTGTGTGTTCTTATTCTCCCTCGCTCCAGAATGTTCTGTGTACCTTCGACCAATGGGGTCATGAACTGGGTTCAAAGCATCCAACGGGGTTGTGCCAACACCCTTCACTGTTGGCATGCTGGGAAAGTCACAATATTTCTCCAGTGTACAGCCCTCAGGCAAGTTGTAACTAGTTGAACCTTTATGACCTCTTTGACATTGGTTTCCACTGTTCTCTGTTACCGACAGCTGCTGGCTGCTGTTGAATTTAGTTTGGTCAATTTTTGTCAGGCCCAATTACTCTGGCTGTGGGTCAATTTAAAATGTTCAATTTTGGACCTGTGGTTACTTGACCATATTTCTGATGAGGTTATGATCACCAAATGCATATCTCCTGAGGAAATACACCACTGACATTTCCCTGAATCCTACTCATGAGAAATACTCATAATTAAAAGTGCAAATAACTCACTTACATTTTGATCCTGATGCCATGCATTGCATCTAAAATTCATTTGGCACATGTTAAGTTATAACTTCACAAGTATTGTTTTATTTATTTAGCTTTTCTGTTAACAGTTTTAGAAAATGCTTCTACATTTTATACTCTGGTAAAGATCTGGTAACTTAATAATTATGAAATTAGTTTCAAGTTTATATGCATAACAGAAAAATCATGCCATGGATGTGACAAGTTGTCATCCACATCTTCATCTCCAGTTACTGGAATGCATGAACTTTACTGCTCCTTGCTTTGATTAGATTAGATTCCCTAGAGTGTGGAAACAGGCCCTTCAGCCCAACAAGTCCACACCGACCCTCTGAAGAGTAACCCACCCAGACCCATTTCCCTCTGACTAATGCACCTAACACTACGGGCAATTTAGAATGGCCAATTCACCTGACCTGCACATCTTTGTGTGGGCGGAAAACAGAGCACCCGGAGGAAACCCACACAGACACAGGGAGAATGCGCAAACTGCGCACAGACAGTCGTCCAAGGCTGGAATTGAACCTGGCTCCCTGATGCTGTGAGGCAGCAGTGCTAACCACTGAGCCACCGTGCCACTTTGTTTGCAATCCGCATGTTCCAGTTTTCTGCCCTTGTTTCTGAGCAGTGCCAGGCTGTTGTCGCTAAATTCAAACGACACCAAGTGCCGGTACTTGCACGGTCTCTGCTCCAGCTCAGGTTCATATTTGAAGGAATGAAAATGAAAACAATAATAAATTGTAGACAAGAAAACTCCCTATTAATTCAAATTCCTTACCTGTCTTGAATGCCACTTGTTTTTCATTAAAATTTATTCCCAAAGGAATCTTTTATTTTGCTGGTGACGGTGTATTGTGTTTCAAAATAATAAAAACAAATGCCCTAATGCTATAAAGGGATTAGAATCCAAATGGAAAAGATCAGAATTTAATCCTTCATTCATGTGAAAGGTTGTTTTGATTTTATTGATTTGATTTGTTTATTTATTGCCACTTGTACTGAAGTACAGTGAAAAGCTTTGGTTACGAGCAGTACAGGCAGATCATAGTAAGCAAGAACAGAACAAAAGATTTAAATGGAGGCATGCAGGTAACATTGCATAGGGAGTACAAGAGAGGTCAACATCAGCAAGATCAGCATTATTTGAGGCTACAGAGTCTATTCAGCAATCTAATAACGAGAAGGAAGAAGCTGTCTATGAACCTGTTGTTGGGTGTGTTCAAGCTTCTGTATCTTCTGCTTGATGGAAGAGGTTGTAGGAGAACATTACTGGGATATGAATGGCAGCCTTTCAGTGTCAGTGAGCCATGTAAATGGAGTCCATGGATGGGATGTTGGCTGCTGTGATGGTCTAGGCTGAGTACACCACTCTCTGTAGTTTCCTACGATCCTGGGCAGAGCAGTTGCCATACCAGGCCATTATCGACCCGAAAAGTATGTTTTCTGTGGTGCATCTATAAAAGTTGGTGAGGGTCCTCAGCGATGTGCTGAATTTCCTGAGCCACCTGAAGAAGAGGAGGCATTGTTGTTGTGCCTTCTTGGCAGTCGCATCGATGTGGGAAGACCTGGACAGGTTGTCGGTTATTGTCACTCTGAGGAACCCTCTCAATCTCAGTCCTGTTGATATAGATAGGGCTTGTCCGCCTCCTTTCTTTCTGAAGTTAATGACCAGTTCTTTAGTTTTGCCAATGTTGAGACAGAGGTTGCCCCACATTACCAATCCTGCTATCTCCCTTCTGTATTTTGACTCAACATTGTTAGATACCCATCCTACCATGGTGATGTCATCAGCAAACGTTGCACAGATATATGATTGACAGCATTCATTCAGAATTTGGCAACACAATCATGGGTGTACAGGGAGTACAGTAGGGGGCTGAGGAGGCATCCTTAGGGGTCTACAGTGTTGAGGATTACTGTGGAGGAGGTATGGTTACCTATCTTCAATGATTGCGGTCTGCGGGCCAGAAAGCTGAGGGTTCCATTGTAGGGGATGGAGCAGAGTTCAAGGTCGTGAATTTTTGAGATGAGTTGGGAGGAGGTAATTGTGTTGAAGATGGAGCTGGAGTCAATGAGCAGGAGACTAACAGCACTGTCCTTGTCCAGATGCTTCAGCGATCAGTATAAAGCTACGGATGTGGCATCCACATGTGGATCTGTTAAGTCAGGAGGCAAATTGTAGGGGATCAAGGCAGGCTGGGAGACAGGAGTTGAATTGGGCCTCAACCAGCCTCTCAAAGCATTTCATGATTATTGAGATTATTGTGGTAGTCATTGAGACATGTTGTCTAAACTCTTAGCATTTACTGTCAAAATATTTAAGTGTTCAATATTGAGATTCAGCAGGAGTGAGCTATTCTGCTTTCTCTAGAGTCAAAATGCTTGCTAAATTTTTAATTTTAGCAATATATAGATGGGTTGATTGACAAATTTCTAACAATAAAATGGTTTAAAATAAACTTACTTTGTACTGGCTCCAATTACAACTTAGTTCAATGCCAAACCGAATCCGCTGGCCTCAATTCCCTCGGAGAAATTGATGTGAATAAAACAAAGAACTGCGGATGTTGGAAATCGGAACAAAAATCAGAAAATACTGGAGAAACCCAATGGGGTGTGGTAGCATCTGTGGAAAGAGAACAGAGATAATGTTTCAAGTCCGGCAACCCTTTGTCAGAATGTTCCAACGAAGGATAATTGGACTCAAAAAACCAACTCTATTTCTCCCTCTTGCCAATCTTGCTGAGTTTCTCCATCACTCTCAGAAATCAATGTTTGACGCCAGCAGGTGAGCCCTCAGAACATAAAAGAAACAAAGTGTGAATATTGTGGTATTAAAGAATCCAACATACATTTACCACAATGAACTATTGCACAGATATATGATTGACAAAATGTCTTTATGACTTGACAGCAACATCCTGTTAATGGAGAAAATCACTTCTATGTTTATTGCAAAGTAGCAGTGAATGACAGCTAGCATCACCTGTTGCTGAAACCTTTGAGACTCCTGCATCTTCCAGGTTAACCTTAGGTAGTCCTGGGTCCTTTCCTGACTTTGCATGATGCACAGTAAGTGATGTGTTGATCAGCGTAGCTATTATCATCCAGATATTAGTGGGAAGAACTTTACAAGGTGTAATTTTGTTGTTTCTGATGTCAAGGAGTTGAATGAGTGGCTGTCAAGTTTTCCTCTTAATCAACTTTCTTTTTCTCTAGTAGGTTGTTACAACTGAGTATCTTTCTAGGCCATTTTGATAGGCACTCAAAAGTCAACTAATCTTCCGTGATTTTGAGAGGGCCGTATGAGGTAAAGATGGCAGGACATCAGTGCACATGATAGATTTTAATGTCAATCCACAAGTTTAATAATTATAATTAATTAACTGTATAGCTCCTGTGCTGATTTGCAGCACCTCTTATTTAAATTAAGCTCCATCAGCCATTCTGCAGTCCATTGGCCCATCTGATCAATGTCCCATTGTACCCTGAGATAATCTTTTTTGTTGTCCACTACACCACCAATTTTGGTGTAATTTGCAAGCTTATTAACCATACCTCCTATATTCACATCCAAATCCTTAATATAAATGATGAAAATCAATGGACCAAGCACCGATCTTTGCAGCATATCACTGGCTTCCAGTCCAAGAAACTACTCTCCTTCACCACCCTCTGTCTCCGACCTTAGAGCTAATTTTGTATCTAATTGGCTGGCTTCCCTCAGATTCCATGTGATCTAATCTTGCTAACCAGTCAACCATGCAGAACCTCGTTGAATGCCTTGCAGAATCTACCACTCTGCCTTCCTCAACTTTCTTTGTCGCTTCTTAAAAAAATCTCAATCTAGCTAATGAGACATGATTTCCCATGCACAAAACCATGCCAATTATCCCAATCAGTCCTTGCCTTTCCAAATGCATGCAAATCCTGCCTATTAGAATCCCTTCTAACAACTTATCTACCACTGATGTCAGGCACACTGGTCTACAGTTCTCTGGCTTTTTCTTATTACATTAGCCAACCACCAGTTTTGTGGTACCTCACCTGTGACTATCAATGATACAATATCTTAGCAAGAGGCCCAGCAATCTCTTCCCCAGCTTCCCACAAAGTTCTGGGATACACCTGATCAGATCATGTGAATTTATCCACCTTTATGCATTTTAAGACTTCCAGAACCTCCTCTTCTGTTTTATGGCCACTTTTCAAGATATCATAATTTATTTCCTCAAGTTCTGTAGCTTCCAAGTCCATCTCTACAGTAAATACTGATGTGATATACTCATTTAGTATCTCACCCATATCTCACCCATGGTGAGACTGCAATGTTGCTCTTTAAGGGACCCTATTCTCTCCCTAGTTTCTCTTTTGCCTTTAATGTATTAGTAGAATCTCTTCAGATTCTCCTAATGGTGGCCCTGCGCTGTATTGCCAAACAAAGACACAAAGTGATGCAGGTGCATAGTTCTTTAAAAGTGGGGTTGAGGGCAGACAGAGTGGAGACGTATGCATTTGGCGTGCTTGCCTTCATTGGTCAGTGCATTGAGTAAAAGAGTTGGGATGTCATTTTGAGGCTGCACAGGATGTGGGTGAGGCCACTTTTAGAATACGGCATACAATTCTGGTCTCCCTGCTATTGAAAATATGTTAGGGTCTAGATTCCAGTGGTGCTGGAAAAGCACAGCAGGTCAGGCAGCATCCAAGGAGCAGGAAAATCAACGTTTCAGGTTAAACTTGAAAGGGTTCAGAAAAGGATGTTGCCAGGATTTGAAGTTAGAGTGATAAAGAAAGGCTGAATAAACTGTTTTTTTTCTTTGGAACAGCGGAGGCTGAGGGGTATTCTTGCAGAGGTTTGTAAAATCATGAGGGGCATGGCTAAGGTGAATAACCAAGGTTATTTTGTTTCCCATGATATGGGAGTCCAAAACAAGAAGGCATAGGTTTAAGGTGACTGGGGAAAGATTTGAATGTGAACTGAGGGGCAATGTTTTCATGCACAAGGTTGTGTCTGTATGGAATGAACTGCCAGAGGGAGTAGTGGAGGCTTGTACACTTATAAATTTAAAAGGCATATGGATGTGTACATGATCGGAAGAATTAAGAGGGATATGGGTCAGATGCCAGCAAATAGGACTGGATCAGTTTCAGATATATGGTCATCATGGACAAGTTGGAGCAAAAGGTGTTTCCCAGCTGGATTACTCTATGATTCTATACAATGAAGAGCTTTTGAATTCCATACATATAAAATAACTAAATTTGAAATCTTCTGGTACCATGGGATGTGAACTCATGTTGTGGTCTCTTATCTCTAGACTACTAGCCCAGTAATATTAATACTATGCTGCTGACCCTGTTCTCACACTCTCAGCCGTGGTTAGTAAATAAACATATTTCATATGTCTTCTTGACACCTTAACTACCTGACCTGCTACCTTCAGAGATCTGCTGAGTTGAAACAGATACATTTAAATTGTTCAATTCTGCATAAGCCATAGCATAAAAATTATAAATTCATAACTCTTGAGAATTAACTCTTGGAAGGGCGGATAAGATTTGTTGATTGTCATGATCAAAAGGTATTCAAATCTCGATCACCTTCTATTGGAATACATTGATTAACAAACCATTTAATGCATCTTATCTAAAACATACCAGCCAAGGCTGTTATTACAGTTAAACTCATAGACAGGTGGCTGAGTTTCAAAAACTCTGAAACAACTTTCCCCAGCAAGAGAGGTGAGTTCCAAAATTGATTCACAGTTTTAAGGGGATATTAAAGAATTAGCTGTATTTGATGTGATTGGAGAAAATTCAATTGTTTGTTTAAAAAAGATAGACCACTTGAGGGGATTTAAATACTTAAATAGTTTTCACAAATGCAAGTTTTTCTATATCAAGTGTTTATGAATGAGCGTTATCTCAGATTGCTTTTATCATTAAGTGTTCATATGGTTAGATAATGAGTAGTGGTTATGGAGCTGGGATGTGAGGAGAGGACAGAATATATATTATAACATCAATGAATTAATATTAAACTACTGATAAACTCCAGTGCATTTAAAACACCAATACCCACATTTTGAGTTACATTAAGTTCTGTTCATTGATTACATATTTGTTAAACTTCATTGGCTCCTGGGCAGATATATAGAATATACATTTCCATCTGTTCATTTTTGCCGCATTACTTTGTGCTTTAAACCAATACTGCTACCTGCACATTAAGATACCAACCTGGAATATCTTGCGTTGTTTCCATAAATACAATTTCCGAGGGTGCTTGCTTCCTATCACTAAACAAGGCTCTTCAACTGCTTATGCACTGTAATACTCTCTTAAATATATCTGCACCTATCAGGTTCTGAAATAGACCTCTCTAGATTTATGTCTCAGAGGTCTCTTTTTGATTGTGCATTCTGGGACTGTAATATCAGAGTGACTGAGTCAGTTACATTACCATGATTCAACTGTATTTCATTATACCATATGTACCCCACATTGACTGTTCTTTCCGCATATCCAGTTGACTGAGGACAGAGAATCTGTCACTTGCATAATGCTTGCTTCCAAATTGAACTTGCTGAAATCTTTCCTCATTAATTGAAGTTCATTCTTTAGGAATAATACTAAATATATGTCCCCTTTAAAATCAAACAATCATTACCTTTCCCTTGGTATTTTCAGTTATCTTGATGTAATTATTGACATTTTTATTTATATTCTTATGTAGTAAGTTTCAAATATAGCTCTCTAATGTAGTGTCCAAGACCACTCTTAGATCATTCATGCTCATCCTCGATGAAATGATCGGTTACATCATCATAATTTATATGAACCTTTTTACATCTTCGGTACTATTTCAGAATTCTGGAATTCTTTGCTTCATGCAAGTTTAAAGCATAGTCTGCACAATATCTGCAAGGCTTGAGGAGGAAATCCATCAGCATATCATCAAGAGAACTGGAACTAGGCAGCAAAATGTATACTTGATGCTCTTCTGAGATTGCAATGAAATAAACTCTACCTGCCTCTCTTTTTATGTATATTTTCCTCTCCGTCACTCAATTTTTAGGAAGTAGAATCTTGATCTCAGAGGTGCATTCAAGTAACATTGAACTTCACTGTCACAGAGAAAGTCAACAATTTGCTTGAAAATTGCAAAGTTGAAAATAGAAGACATGAAAAATGAAGAAAATTCCCTTCTTCCTCCTTCAAGCTATTTTCCTTCAGTATCACGTCTTTCAATCTCAAAGGGTACCTTCTTCAATTTAATTCATCGTCTTAAATTGATGGAATAGATGTCAGAATATTTAACAACCTTGTATTAGTAGGTAAATATTGGAAAAGCAAAACCTTTTTTTTCTTCAAATCTCCATTGAAGGCCCTAGTTCCAAAGTAATGGCCATCACTCTTTTGTCTGTTGACTAACATTGATTCCTAGTTCAGCAACATTTTAATTTTAAATCTTTTATCTTGTTGTCAAGCCTTTGGCCTGCACTTTACCTCTGAAATCTCCTTTAGCCCCAAAACCCTCCAACAGATCTGCCTCCAATGAATTCAGGCTTCATAAGCATTATCAATTCTAATTACTCTCCCATTAGTGTGCTTGATGTTTCTTATGTTGCTAAAGCCCAAAAAGCTCTGTCTTTTTCTTCCTTTGGTACACCCCTCAAAACTTATGTCTTTTTTTCAAAGTTTTTTGGCCATCTGTTTCAATTACTTTGTATATGGCTTTCAATGTCAAGTTTTGCTTTATAATGAAGTACCTTGGGACATTTTATTCTATTAAACGGCTGAAAATATATTATTTTACTTTACTGCTGTTGTTATCACTGAGATTTCTCTTTCTCACACAAACCCCTTTGAAAAAAAAGCTAGAAAATATTCAGTACAAATTTAACCTCAGTAAATCTTTCCAAAATTATTTTTTTTTTCAATACTACTTGGGAATGAAAACCTACTAAACAGAAGACGCTGAGGACAAAACTATTGCATTTGTATAGCTGGCAAATTAACAGTTCTATGCAACTGATATACTTGAGAAGATAAGTACACTGCATTGTGAAAAAGCTCTATTGTTAGCTAGCAGTTATTTTATATCACACATTTAAATATTGGAAAATAATACATGTATCAGGTACTAATTTAGGAGTTTTCAATATAATTTTCACCCCATGCACAAATTTAACATGCAATTGGTGTGGCATTGCAAATCTTACTGAGAAACTTTGCAAAGAAATATTATATGTACATTAGAGGGCATATTTAAAAAGTAAGCAGTACCGAACACCAGCTCCTCTTTATGTTGATATCAGGCACAGTGGCAAAAGAAAGATTGGGATCACCAGGAGGGTTATTGGAATTTTCTGGGTATCGGCCAGATACACATAGCAGTATAAGTTAATCTTGACATGAGCCCAAAATGTGCAATAGTGTATCAAAGCTAATTGATTATCAATTTGAGTAATTTATTCAAGTTTCAGCTTGAGGAAGGTGACTTATTTATTTTATACGTCAGAATGTCATTTCTGAACAGTGAGATTAAACATTTCCAAGAAAGCATGAAAGCCAACTGACTCGAAAAGAATGAACTCAAGTGTTAGAACACAGATGCCACCAGATCTGCTGAGTATTCCCAGCAATTTTTATTTTTGTTTCTGATTTCCAGCATATGCAGTGCTTTGTTTTTTTTTTAAACTTTGTTTTAACTGAAGAGTTAATTGTGGAAGTGCTGAAAACGTTGAGCTTGTTTGACACACAGAAAGAAGTATCAGGGCAGCATGGTGACTCAGTGGTTAGCATTGCTACCTCACAGCACCAGGATCCTGGGTTCAATTCCCACCTTGGACTGTCTGTGTGGAGTTTGCACATTCTCCCCATGTCTGTGTGGGTTTTCTCTGGATGCTCTAGTTTCCTCCCACAATCCAAAGGTGTGTAGATCAGGTGAATTGGCCATGCTAAATTGCCCACAGTGTCAGGGGTAAATTTCTGGGTGGGTTGCTCTTTGGAGAGTTGGTGTGGACTTTTTGGGCTGAAGGGCCTGTTTTCATACTGAAGGGAATCTAATCTAAAGTCAGGTGGGGTCAATTGAGATGAATAGCTTCAGACTATAGAACACTGGAACAGGGACAGGCCATTCAACTCATTGAGCCTGTGAAACGATTCAATATTGTCATGGCTGATCAAACACCTTTACCCACCCTATTTCCAAAACTCTATATGCCATTAGGAATCAGAAATCTTTCAATATTAACCTTAGAATAATCAAAGACTGAACTTCCACAGCCCTCCCTGGTAGAACTCTAAAAGGTTCCCCTGTTTAAAAAAAATTCCTCATTTTTGATTTAAGTGGCATGCCCCTTCTTTTGAATTGTATCCCCTAGTTTTAGGCTCCACAACCAGGAGTATCTTTGAGCAGTCTGTCAAACAAGCATACATTCTGAAAAATAAGTTGTCCAATATTACCAACAGCAGGGATCATAGAAGAAAGGCAATTTATTTCCTGGTCACCTGTAACTTCAGAGTAGGAAAGAAATCATCTTAAAACCCTTTTAACAGTTTAAGTAGACAGGCCTTTTTTTAAAGACCAATTAGGAAATGTCAGTGAAGCAGCTGAAGTCTATATCTCACAAAGAAATATATTAATGGATAAAATCACATCTGGTGAATGTAGAGAAATTCATCAAAAAGAATTGCTTACAGCCTGGTCAATGAAACAATAAATCAAAGAGTTAAGATAGGAGTGATATTTCACTGGGATTGAGTTTCTGTAAAGGATATTGCAAGGAAAAGAGTTAAATTTTTCTTTGTTCTGAATTTTTTAAATGACTTTGTCTTTTTGTGTCATAGATTTGTACTCTTTTAATTAAGCAGATTTGTTTCAATAAATTTGATGACAGGCAGCCACAATCAAACTGCTAAACCTAAGTCAATGGCAAACTTCTATTCTCAGGGCAGTCAGAATCAGAAGGTGTTTCCTCCCCATTATCTTACAATGATTTTTGTAAGATATGGGGAGGAAACACATTCAGCCTTGTGGTGAGAATCCTTCCAGCAAACTTGATTTGACTTGCAAAAAAAAGTGTAATTTTCAGCCCAAAATATAACTGAGAAAGGAAATATAAGTAAATTTGCTCATTTCCCTTTAAATTGCATTAAGAAATATTTTGACAATAGAGTTGCAATGAACCATTAACTTTCTTTCTACCTCCAGAGATGCTGCTCAAATTACTGAGTTTTTTCTGCATTTTCTACTTTTATTTAAGCATGTTTGGTTTCAGTCTGTGAATTATTGTACATTCAACAGGACTACTCTGGAGAATTTTAAAAATGTGGTTTAAAATGAGTGAATCACTTACAAATAGTTATTATCAAAACTCAGCAATAAATAAGCAATAGTGAGTCTCCATTTTCTTATCGATGGTGATTCCAATATGCATAATATATGCATAACTATCAGAGAAATTTTGATGGCAGTTCCAATATCTCTCCAGATCATGTTACTGCAGATTAGCAAACATGTACTGCAGTATTACTTCAACAAAAGGAAAAGAGCTATCATAAATGAGAACCCTATCACAAATGTTTTATCTGCTGTATTGCTGATGTGCTCCCTTCCCAATCACAGGGATTTTTGGCATGATAAAGTTACACAGCATGTCTCATTGTTATTGTTATCATAATGTGAAATCAGGTTTATAATACAGTAGGGTACTGAATGAACCTGGAAAATATTCATAAAGAATGGTCAAATCTAAAAGTTAGAGCAATTTTTCAATTTTATGATATGGCCTTGAACTTTTCCTCTTCACTTCCCCCCAGCAGCAGTGTATCTGTCATATGTATAAATCATAATATTTTTGAAATATTTTTATAATGCAGACTGATGACCATCAGTTTCAGGCTGACTTAGTTCGAAAGAGGATTTCTGTACAAAGGCAAGGACCTAATAGACCCAATGGGTTGTGTTTATTTTATGGAAAAGGCTATGTGATTGTTTTCCAGAGCTTGACTGTAAAATATTTCACCTATTGTTCTTGCCAACAAGGAACACTTTCATTGCAGTACACAGATGCTCAAAAGAAAGAAATAAAACATCTTCATTTTCACATTTCTAGTCTTCCCTTGCATTCCCTCCATGTCACAAGATAAATAATGATCAGGTGGGATACTGATCTTGTGCAATGTGCCTCTAGCCTCAGCTACAGAGAATCTACGTTGCAGATCTGAGTGGTGGCTGCAGTCTCTGTGCACTATTTTCAAGGATGAAATCTTCAAGGATAGCATGTACAGTGTAAAAGTCACATGACATGTAAGAGTAAACAGGCAGCGAGGGTATGGATAACCACCAGACAGGGTTAAACAAGCAGATGGTAGGCAGGAGTCTACTGGGGACACCTCTGTCTCTCAGCAGATTTTCTGTTCTGATACTGCTAGGGAGGATGGTTTCTCAGGAGAATGTAGCAACAGCCAAGCCCATGGCACCTGAAGTAGCTCAACTGCATGGGGCATTCTGAAGAGAGACAGAACAACCAGGAATTGTGCCTCATATTGGTGCTCATGGCACAGATGAAAAGAGGGATGAGGTCCCACAAACAGAATACAGGGAACTAGGAAATAAATTTAATAATATTACGTAACAGGTAGTAATCTCAGGATTAATCCCACTGTCACATGCTAGCGAAATCAGGAATAGGAAAATAGACTGAATGTGTGGCTAGAGGGATGGTGTAAGAGAAAGGGATTTAGATTCTTGAGGTATTGGCCCAGGTCTGGGATTATGAGACCTTTACAAGCTGGACAGGCTGTACCCAGCAGGATCAGTATCAATATCCTTGTAGGGATATTTGCTAATCTTGTGGAAGAAGGTTTAACCATAAGTAGCAGGAGCATGGCAACCTGAGCAGAGAGACAAACATGAGGATCGATATAAAATATAGCAAAGTAGAAAGCAAAATTGAAAGGTGAAGGGAACAGGGATGTACAGCAAATAGGGCCAAAATACACAAAATGTGTGAAAAAGTCAAAAATGTAAGTCGATAGGTTTTTCTATGAAGAGCATTTGCAATAAAATAGATGAATAAAATAATGTAATATAGTGGTTCTATCACTGGACTAATAATTCAGGACCCAAAGCAAATGGGGAAATTTGAATTCAATATAAAAAGAATCTGAAGAAATATTGATGACTATGTTGCTATTGTCAATTGTCATTAAAAACCCAACTAGTTTAATAATGTCCTTTCTTCTGCTGTCTTTACTGGCCTGGTTGATAAAAACTTGACTCTTAACAGCCCTCTGGGCAATTAGGAAAGATGGACAATAAGTGCTGGCTCAGCCCTCAATGCCTACGTTGTGTGACTAAATAAAGAAAATAACAGCACAAATAGTTGTAAATGAGTACAATATGATTGTGATTACAGAGGTATGACTACAGTGTCACCAAGATTTGGCACTGTATATCCAAGCGTATTCAATCTTTACAGAAGATAGGCTAAAATGGGAATAAGGTGGACTGGCATCCAAAAAATGGTAGTAAGGTATCAAATGGTATCAAATGGTAGATGGTATCAAATAGGAAATTAAAGGTGCTTACAACATCATGGGTGACTAATCTACGTATAGATAGGGCAACCCACATAACAATAATTGTGTAGTAGGCAAAGTTTGGAGATGGTATAAAATATTTTATGAAAGGAAAATTAAATTTGACAAGCCTAATGGTATTTATTGAGAATGTAATTAGTAGAATAGATGAGGGAGAACCAGTGAATGTGGTGTATTTGAATTTTCAGAAAGTTTTTGATAAAGTCTCACCTCAGAGACTATTACACAAAATCAAAGTGAATTGGTGCCAGTGCATTGTCATGGACCAAGAAATGGTTAGAGAAACAGAGAGTAGAAATAAATCAGTTGTTTTTGGAGCAGAAAGCAATGTGAAGTGGGGTGCAACAGGGATCCGTTCTTGAGTCCGATCTACTCACAATATACATCAAAGCTTTGGAAGATGGAATCAAATATAATGTTCTCAAGATTGCTTCTGACACAAAACTAGGTGGGAATGTGGAAGCTGAGGAGGATGTAAAAATCCTTCAAATTGGTTTAGTCAAGTTCAGTGAATGAGCAAATTAATGGCAGTTGCAGTATAATGTGAATAAGCATGAAGTGCTCACTTTGTTTGGAAAACTCAAATGGCAGAGTATTATTTAAATGGTAGATTGATTTGGAAATGCTGTTGTACAAGGCGATCCGAGTGTCCTTGTGCACCACTCACTTAAAGCAAGGATGAGGTCCAGCAAGCAGTTATCATGGAGTGTGATATGTTATCCTTCATTACGCTAAAATGAGAGCACAGGAGCAAAGAATCAGAAATGTGCAGCACTGATGTGAGACCACCCCTGCAACATTCTGTGCTATTTTAGTCCCTCTACATGTGACAATTGTAATTGCCATAGAGTCAATGCAATGAAGATTCACAAGACTGAATCCTGGGATGGCAAGAGTTTTGTATGAGAAGAGATTGCATTGACTGGCTTTATATTTACATTTCAGACAGGGCTGCATAGACTGGGTGCAAGGATGGTATCTCGTCTCTTTTAGGATTCTAGACCAAGTGATCACAGTCTCAGGATACATGCCATTTTAGATGGGAAGAGGAGAAATTTTTTCACTCATGATTGTCAATCTCATGGAATCGTTTGGAATTTTCGACAATCAAAGGTTATGAAGACCTAGTCACTGAGTATTGTAAAGAAAGGAATAGATAGATTTTTGGAGGCTAAAGGTATCGAAGGGTATAGGGAGAGTATGGGTGTATGATATTGAGGGAGCATGATCATACTAAATAGTAGAATGGACTTATTGGATTGGGTGGCTTATTGCTGCTTCTATTAACAGCATATCTATGTTTCTATTAATAACACTTCTTGGGCAATGTTTTAGACTGTCTCCAATATTAACTTCCTAGTGCCTCCTTATGCACTACATTGACAATTCCTGGTTCACAAATCTCACCCTTCTTTGTCATACTGCTCACAGTAATGCATTTCTTTATAGACCTTTTACACTCTCGGTCTTCCTCCTATTTACATTAAAATGATCAATTCTGTCTGGCTTCTTAAATAGAGTTTGATACATAGAGCACGTCTTTCCAAAAGCATGCTTAGACAACATAAGTATTCCAAACGTGAAATCCATTGTGCTTATCATTCATTGCTGCTCCTTATTTTTTATTGTCTCCCCTCGTCTCTTAATATCCTCTGTTGAATTGTAGATTTTTCTTTATGCAAAATCATAATGTGTGACTTCCACTATGATATTTTATAGCTATCCCTTTGCCCCTTTTCAATTAGATTCTTCTATACAGCTGGTGTATGTTAGGCAAAACAAAAACAGTGGAAATGCAGGAGACCAGTGTAAAAGTCGCACATGCCTCCTTTGCACAGTTTCCATGACCTTTCCGCGAAAATGCATAAGAGTGCCAATGGAATCTACATTTTGCATACAGTGGAATCCCATCTACAGGATGCATGGCAGAAATTCAATGAAGCACCACAGATAGATCCTTCCAAACCCATGACCACTTCAATCTTGACCGACAAGGACAGCAGATACATGGGAATATCACAACCTCAAAGTTCCTTTCTAAGTAATTCACTAGCTTGACTTGGGAATATTTCATCATTCCTTCAGTATCATGGGTCAAAATTTTGGAATTCCCTCCTTAATGGCATTGTGCATGTACCCACAGCAGATGGACTGCAGTGGTTCAAAAAACCAGCACACCACCACCTTCTCAAGTGCAACTAAGGATGGGCAGTAAATGCTGGCCCAGCCAGTAATATTCATATCCCTTAGGTGAATTAAAAAATATAACAAACTGCTAATGTTTTTCTCTGCTTAATTTACATTCATTTTATTCCATCTTTCTTTCTTCAGGCCTTGTTGCAGTCATTTTCTCTTTTTACTTCAGCTTCTGATAAATGGATTAATTAGATCAGCTGAACTTATGGTCTACCGGAATAATACAGGATTTCAACAGCTTGCAACTTTTACCAACTTCTTTGATCCACACTAACCCAAACATTTTCACATATACACTTCATCTCTTCGTGCAATTACTGTCTTCCTTTTTATGTTGACCTAATAGGTTGGAACTTATCTGGCAGCAATTTTGACTTTGTACAATGTAAAACAGGCAGCAACAAATCAGTCCTTTATTTTACGTCTTCCAATTTTCATTTCGATTGAGTTCTGAAGGAACAAAAATTGTGAGATATAAACCAATTCATTGTAATTCACTTTACAACATTTGCCCAAAGTCAGTTTATCAAATAATCTCATAAAAATAGTTCAATTGGGACTTTCCACCTCTCATGGTTTCAACTTCTTTAATTTCCCAGAATGATTTATAATGATACACCTCTTACTTGCTCTATCTGTGCACATTGCAGTTCCCTTTGTGTTGCATTCATTACCGTCTTCTTGAATTAGCCATGGTTCATGTATTCCTATTATATCTAAGATCCCTATTGCCACAGTAGCTTCCACTTGTGAATTCTAAAAGATGATGCAGTGATCCAAAACTTAAGAGTGACAGCCTGTGGATTAGCCTTCTTATTTCTAATGTTTCGAACATTCATGCATATGTATTGTACCACAGATTTGCTTCCTTTTTCGAAGCCCAATGCTAATTTGTTCATTTCTGTTTCTTGTGCATCTCTGTGAATTGTTGTGCTTACACCTGCCTGTTGATTTCAATTCACCCTGTGATCTGTTTTGTCTAGAATCTTATTTTCTTCCTCCTTTCTCTTCACCAAATGTGCTAAATTTAAATAATTCTTGATAGTTACCTCTGTATTTCTGACAAATCTTATTTTCTCTGATTTGTTTATCTCATCTATCTTGAAAATATTCCCATTTACTTAGGAAAATAAAAAATTATTTTCACATCCAATTGCCAATTCTTATTTGTTCTTTCAATTTTCTTGGTGAAATCATCTCTTTTACCAAGTATGTAGCAATAGATGCAGTCGTTTACTTTGGATATTGAAGCAATACTGACACATGACATCTGAGGTTGTGATTGATTTTCTCTCAAGATTGTTCATCTCTCATGGACTACCACCATTGCATTTCTACTTGTCCTCTTTAGCAGCATTTTATTCCTACCTTGATGTTCATGTCTTAGGCTCGGTAGGCAATTCATTATCCTCTTATGTACAATTTCCATGTTAGATCCCAATGATGTTCTCTCAGGATCTATCTCTGACCTATCATAGTACAGGTGCAGAATGATATCCAAATGGAGTTTTGATTCCATGCTGTGTGTGTGTGTGTGAAGCCAGTCGAATCAATAAAATCGTAGGTGTCAGATGAGTAAAACTACAGCAGAAGCTGAAGTTGGGAATCACGTTTGTGGACTGACAGAGATGTTCAGCAAAGCAATAACCCAATACGTGTTTGGTCTCCATAATGTAGAAGAGACTACTGCATGAGCAACAGGGAAGAAGTTTCAGGGGGTGACTAATAACCAAACCCAGATATCATTGAGGATATGCTTTATAGAACATAGAACATTACAGGCAGTACAAGCCCTTCAGCCCTCGATGTTGCGCCAACCTGTCAGACCAATCTGAAGCCCATCTAACCTACACTATTCCATGTACGTCCAATGATGACTTAAATGTACTTAAAGTTGGCAAATCTACTACTGTTGAAGGCAAAACATTCCATACCCTTACTACTCTCCGAGTAAAGAAACTACCTCTGACATCTGTCCTATGTCTATCACCCCTCAATTTAAAGCTATGCCCCCTCATGCTCGCAGTCACCATACTTGGAAAAAGGCTCTCCCTGTCCACCCTATCTAACCCTCTGATTATCTTATATGTCTCTATTAAGTCACCTCTTAACCTTCTGCTCTCTAACGAAAACTGCCTCAAGTCCCTCAGCCTTTCCTCATAAGACCTTCCCTCCATACCAGGCAACATCCTAGTAAATCTCCTCTGCACCCTTTCCAAAGCTTCCACATCCTTCTGCGGTGACCAGAACTGTACACAATACTCAGAGTGCAGCCGCACCAGAGTTTTGTACAGCTGTAGCATAACCTCATGGTTCCAGAACTCGATCCCTCTATTAATAAAAGCTAAAACACTGTATGCCTTCTTAACAACCCTGTCAATCTGGGTGGCAACTTTCAAGGACCTGTGTACCTGGACACCGAGATCTGTCTGCTCATCTACACTACCAAGAATCTTACCATTAGCCCAGTACTTTGCATTCCGGTTACTCCGACCCAAGTGAATCACCTCACACTTGTCCACATTAAACTCCGCTTGCCACCTCTCAGCCCAGCTCTGCAGCTTGTCTATGTCTCTCAGTAACCTATAACATCCTTCGTCACTATCCACAACTCCACCGACCTTAGTGTCATCTGCAAATTTACTAACCCACCCTTCTATGCTCTCATCCAGGTCGTTTATAAAAATGACGAATAGCAGTGGACCCAACACCAACCCTTGCGGTACACCATTAGTAACTGGACTCCAGGATGAACATTTCTTATCAACCACCATCCTCTGTTTTCTTTCAGCAAGCCAATAACTGATCCAAACTGCTATATATCCCACAATCCCATTCTTCCTCATTTTGTATAATAGCCTACTGTGGGGAACCTTATCGAACATCTTGCTGGAATCCATATGCACCACATCAACCAGTTTACTCTCATCTACCTGTTTGGTCACCTTCTCAAAGAACTCAATAAGGTTTGTGAGGCACGACCTACCCTTCACAAAACCGTGCTGACTATCCCTAATCAAATTATTCTTTTCTAGATTATTATAAATCCTATCTCTTATAACCTTTTCCAACACTTTACCAACAACTGAAGTAAGGCTCAATGGTCTATCATTTCCTGGGTTGACTCTACTCCCCTTCTTGAAGAGAGGAACCACATTTATGGGCGGCACGGTGGCACAGTGGTTAGCACTGCTGCCTCACAGCGCCGGAGATCTGGGTTCAGTTCCCGCCTCAGGCGACTGACTGTGTGGAGTTTGCACGTTCTCCCCGTGTCTGCGTGGGTTTCCTCCGGGTGCTCCGGTTTCCTCCCACAGTCCAAAGATGTGCAGGTTAGGTGAATTGGCCATGCTAAATTGCCCGTAGTGTTAGGTAAGGGGTAAATGTAGGGGTATGGGTGGGTTGCGCTTCGGCGGGTCGGTGTGGACTTGTTGGGCCAAAGGGCCTGTTTCCACACTGTAACGTAATCTAATCTAATCTAATTTGCTATTCTCCAGTCTTCTGGCACTAGTCCTGTAGACAATGACAATTTAAAGATCAATGCCAAAGGCTCGGCAATCTCCTCCCTAGCTCCCCAGAGGATCCTAGGATAAATCCCATCTGGCCCAGGGGACTTATCTATTTTCACACTCTGCAGGATTTCTAATACCTCTTCCTTGTGAACCTCAATCACACCCAGTCTAGTAGCCTGTATCTCAGTGTTCTACTCCACAACATTGTCGTTTTCTAGAGTGAATACTGTTGAAAAATATTCATTTAGTGCTTCCCCTATCTCCTCTGACTCCACACACAACTTCCCACTACTATTCTCGATTGGCCCTAATCTTACTCTCGTCATTCTTTTATTCCTTAAATACCTATAGGAATCCTTAGGGTTTACCCTGACCCTATCCACCAACAACTTCTCATGTCTCCTTCTGGCTCTTCTGAGCTCTCTCTTTAAGTCTTTCCTGGCTACCTTGTAACCCTCAAGCGCCCTAACTGAGCCTTCACATCTCATCCTAACATAAGCCTCCTTCTTCCTCTTGACCAAAGATTCCACTTCCTTCTTAAACCACGGCTTCCGCGCTCTATAGCTTCCTCCGTGCCTGACAGGTATATACTTATCTAGGACACACAGGAGCTTTTCCTTGAATAAGCTTCATATTTCTAATGTGCCTATCCCCTGTAATTTCCTTCCCCATCCTATGCTTCCTAAATCTTGCCTAATCGCATCGTAATTGCCTTTCCCCCAGCTGTAACTCTTGCCCAGTGGTATACACCTCTCCCTTTCTATCACTAAAGTAAACATAACAGAATTGTGATCGTTATCACCAAAGTGCTTACCTACTTCCAAGTCTAATACCTGGCCGGGCTCATTACCCAGTACCAAATCTAATGTGGCTTTGCCCCTTGTTGGCCTGTCTACATACTGTGCCAGGAAGTTCTCCTGCACACACTGGACAAAAACTGACCCATCTATAGTACTCGTACTATAGTGTTCCCAGTCAATATTTGGAAAGTTGAAGTCCCCCATAACAACTACCCTGTCTCTCTCACTCCTGTCGAGAATCATCTTTGCTATCCTTTCCATTATATCTCTGGAACTATTCAGAAGCCTATAGAAAACTCCCAACAGGGTGACCTCTCCTTTCCTGTTTCTAACCTCAGCCCATACTACCTCAGTTGACGAGTCCCCAAACATCCTTTCTGCAACTGTAATACTGTCCTTGACCAATAATGCCACACCTCCCCCTTTTTTACCATCTTCTCTGTTCTTACTGAAACATCTAAATCCTGGAACCTGCAACAACCATTCCTGTCCTTGCTCTATCCATGTCTCCAAAATGGCCACAACATCAAAGTCCCAGGTACCAACCCATGCTGCAAGTTCACCCACCTTATTCCGGATGCTCCTGGCATTGAAGTAGACACACTTCAAACCAACTTCTTGCTTGCCGGTGCCACCTTGCGTCCCTGAAACTTGACTTCAGGCCTCTCTACTGTCATCCTTTTCTATACTCGAACTACAATTTTGGTTCCCATCCTGCTGCTAGATTAGTTTAAACCCACCCCAATAGCCTTAGCTTTCTCAGAGTTTTGAAAGGAAAGAGTTGGGAAGATATGTTTGGTCATAGTATCACATTGGAAATAGTCAAAAGTGATCTGTTGAATGCAGAACTGATGTAGTGGAAGACAAGAACAGTGGGATACTATTTTATTTCTGGAAGGGAAAGAAAATGAGAGCAAAAGGCAAACATTGGAATAAGCACAGTTGAGGGTATAATCAACCATGGAACAAGGAAGACATGTCAGTAAGGCTGTTTTTTAATGATGTATCATCAGAACAGAGTGTGGAAACTCATAGGGATCTAAGTGATGTGGGCAATAGTTAAACTTGTAGCAGAATTGAATGCAAAGTCTGGCGTTGTAAGCATTTTGTTGCATTTTTGTATGCATTTGCTGAGCGGTGACGCAGGTTTCTCACTTAGCAGTGATGAGTTGCCAATTTGGGTAGAATTATTGCTTTTTAAGTGCCTTACTAATGTAACAACTTATCTCATTAATATCCAGCTTCCTATCTTACAAATACATCAAACAAATCAGACATCAAAAATTCTCGAGGTGTAAGTCAGAGCACGTACCAGGCAGTTTCAGCTCACCAATAGCTGCAAGCAACTTCCAAGTTGCTCAGCACCGAACTCAGCATCTCAGGGTAAAATCTTCAGGACATGTTGTGTGCACCCTCTGCCCACTAGCATTGATGTCTGACATATGCCAAGCCCTCACAATCATCATGGCAACTCTCTGATCCACTTACAGACTACTTAATATATACAGACCTGTCTTGCAGATTGCATCTGTAACTAGCATTGAAAATAGTATGTGGAATGTAAGGAGTGAGAAGGGTACAAGGAGGCTTCCAGAGAACTTGGATAGGCTAAACAAATGATCTAGAATATGGCAAATGGAATATATTGTAAATAGGTTTGATTCCATTCTTTTTGATCAAAACAAAACAGGAATAGGAAGATTTAGAGGGATATGGGTCAAATGCTGGTGAATGGGACTAGATTAATTTAGGATATCTGGTTGGCGTGGACCAAAGGGTTCATTACCATGCCATACATGGCTATGACTCCATGGCTCTAATCCCCCACTTCAATATACTTGAATTTTATTCAGTATCCCTTTGTGCAAGACATTATTAGAAACCTTCTGAAAATCCAACTACACTACATCATTGTTCCTGTGCTCTGAGTACATTTAAAAAAGAAATCCAATAACATTTGACAAACATGAATTCCCTTTCATAAATACATTTTGATTCTGCCCAATGCTGTCATTACTTTCTAAATGTTCAGTTGTCACATATTTTATAACAGATTTAAGTATTTTCCCGACTGTAAATATCAAACTAACAGATCTGTAGTTCTCCACTTTCCTACTTTATTCTTTCTTAAATCATGGGGCTACATTTAATACTTTCTAGTCAGCAGATCCTTTCTAGGATCTACAGTATTATGAAAGATAAGCACCAATGAATTCGGTGTCTCTATTGCTACTCCCTTGAAAACATGAGGATGTTGCTTGTCTAGTGTGGAGATTTAACAAGCATCATCCAGCTATTTTTCAATGCAAAACCTCTTTATTAACATCACATTCTTTTAGCTCAATTACATATAACATTTGATTGCCTGGTTTTTTGAGGAAATTTTCTGGGTTTTTTTGAAGACAGATACAAAATAACTATTTATTTTTCCTACTATTTCTCTGTTTTCCACTATAAATTCTACTGTCATCATATGTAATGAGGCCTCATTATACCTTGTTAATTTCTCTCAGTAGAAGCTTTTCAAGTCTGCCTTCATGTTCCTCACTTGGTGAATGTGTATCTTCTTCCCCTTTCCTTACCAGTTTCTTGGCCCTCCTTTTTCGCGTCATAAACTGCACTCAATCCTCAACCTACTACTATTTCTGGAATTCTTATGAGCTTTGATCAGCTTTTGACCTAATACAATCTTTAACACTTTTTTCATTAACTAGGTTTGATTCATCTTTCCCTTGAGGTACTTGTGTCTCAGAGTAATATATATTTGTTATAGACCCCATAACATTTCTTCAAATGTTAGCCATTGCCTGCCTACCAACAAATCTATTTGTATGATTTTCCTACTAATCCATAGCTAAATTGTTCTTTATGCCCTCACAGTTTTCTTTGCTTAGATTAAGACCCTATTTTCAAAATGAACTGTGAGAGGTCTCAGTTGAGAATGTGGCGCTGGAAAAGCACAGCAGGTCAGGCAAAAATCCGAGGAGCAGGAAAATCGATGTTTTGGGCAAAAGCCCTTCATCAGGACTAACTCCATCTAACATTTGATTATATTATGGTCACTATTTCCATCACAGTAAGGTTATTAATTGGTCCCTTCTCATTATACAACACCAAATTTGAATAGCCTGTTCCTAGTTCCAGAAATCCACCTCATACACATTGCAAGAAACCATGTTCTTCAGTGCTGACTTGGTTAACCCAGTCTTTGCAAATTGATAAGACTCATTATTACTATAATACCCATGTCAGATGCCCTATAATTTCCTGATTAATAAAGTACCAACATTAGTACTACATTTTGGTATTCGATAAACAACCTCTACTAATGTTTGCTTCCCCTTGCTGTTTCTTAGTTCCACTTAAACTGATCATACACTTTTGATTCTTCAGTCTAAGGTCATCCTTTGTTAATGTATTAATGTCATCAGATTATTAGCAGTGCCTATTCCACCTTCTTTTCCTTCTTGTCTATCTCTCCTAAATGTAGAATATCTTTGGATATTCAGTTCCCAATCTTGGCCACCCTGTAGCCATGTCTCTGTCATGATAATTAGATCGCATCTGTTCACATCAGCTTGTGTATTCAAATCATCAACCTTTCAGCTAATGCTACATGCTTTCAAATAGAGTGTATTTAAATCAGCATCCTTAATGTTATTTTCCATCTCGATCCTATTTTGTGCTTGCCATTGCTTAATTTGTGTTCTGTTGTTGCTTACAACTCTTATACAATGGCACTTTGGGGCAGCACAGTGGCTAGTGGTTAGCACTGCTGCCTCACAGCACCAGGGACCCAGGTTTGATTCCACACTTGAGCAATTGTCTGTGTGGAATTTACATATTCTCTCTGTGTTTGCATGGGTTTCCTCTGGGTGCTCCGGCTTCCTTCTGTAGTCCAAAGATACGCAGGTTAAGTGGATTGGCCATGCTAAATTGCCTATAGTGTCTGGGTGGAAATGCAGGGCTACAGGGATAAGTGGGGATGTTCTTAGGAGGATCAGTGTAGACTTGGTGGGCTGAATGGCCTTCCAACCTGTTGGGATTCTAAGATTTCATTTTACTCGTCTTATTTATTTTACACCTGATCTCCATTTTAGGTTCACATAATGTTCTCACACTGCTTTAACCCTTCCCCAAAATCACCAAATCTCCCTGTTAGGACATTCACCTTGGACCCACCAAAATGCAAGCAGTCAACCTTGTACAGTTCCCTCTTCCCTGGAACTGGTCCTAATGCCTCAGAAATCTATTGTTGTCTCTCCCATGCCAGTTTCTCGCCACGTGTTCAATCGTTCGGTTCTCCTTTTTTTTATACTCACTGGCTTGCGGGACTGGGAATAGACTTGAAATTATTTCTTTAATGGTCCTGCTGTAGAATATCTTTCCCAGGTACCTGATATTTGCATTCAGTATCTCATCCCTCTTCCTAATGATGTCATTAATACTGCCATGGACCATGGCCTCCAGCTGTTCTTTCTCCCTCAGAGGAGTGTCCTGTTGCCATTCTGGGCCATCCTTGACTCTAGCAGCAAGGAGGCAATATACTTTCCTGGCACCACCAAAATGTACGAATACCAGTTTATTCCTGATCTAAAGGATCTCCTGTCAATACTATTCTTCCACTCTTCTTCCTTTCCTGCACAACTGACATCCCCATGGTGCCCCCATAGATTTCATAAAAAGTACAAAAAATGTATTTATTCTCTTTACAAAAGCAGAAAAACAATTTGTGAGTGAGATCATCTAATGGGATTCCTGCAGTACCTGTCTGGTTCTCTTGGACTGTTTGGCATTCACTCATTCCTTTTCTGACTGCACACCCCAAAGCTTTAGTGTGACTATCTCCCTCAATAGTGGTATTATCACTGGACTGTTAATCCAGAGACACAGGTACTGTTTCTGGGGACCTGGATACAAATCCCACCATGGCAGATGGTGGAATTTGAAATCAACAAAAATTTGGAATGAAGTGTCTCATGATGACCATGACACCATTATCAATTGTTAGGAAAAACCCATCTGATTCACTAATGTCCTTTAGGGAAGGAAATTGCCATTCTTATCTGGTCTGGCTCCAGACCCACAGCAATGTGGCTGACCTTTAACTGTCTCCTGGGCAATTAGGGATGGGCAATAAAAGCTGGTCTAGCCAGCAACATCCACATCTTGTGAATACATTTTTTAAAAATGCTATCCTCTGTTTTACAGATGCGCAAAAATAACCTCAGTCATCAGTCAAATTTTGAAATCTGGAGTTCAAGCTTGTGCAGATGGTGATATTTCCTACAGACATGTTCATCTTGGACATATGGTGGTTCTATGACTTCCCACATTTCAGTTTGTACAGTTGAGTTTTTCTGCCATGTTTTAACTACATTAATTACTTCTTGCAGGTAGAATAACTCATCAGTTACTCACCCATATTTCTTTCCACTGCACGAAAGTAGGAGTCAAGTGTTGGATGGTGAAGAATGTAACTTTTAAAACATGTCTCCTTCCCATTTCACCTAATTCCCATTAACCAAATTCACTTTTCTTGAAATTGCAATCTTTTGGCAAGCTGCACGAGACCTCTACATTTATATTCTTTGATCTATAGTGCAAGAATTTTAGATTAGATTAGATTCCCTAATTAGATTCCCTGAGCACCAGAGACCCGGGTTCAATTCCCGCCTCAGGCGACTGACTATGTGGAGTTTGCACATTCTCCCCAAGTCTGTGTGGGTTTCCTCCGGGTGCTCCGGTTTCCTCCACAGTCCAACAATGTGCAGGTTAGGTGAATTGGCCATGCTAAATTGCCCATAGTGTTCGGTGCAGGGGTAAATGTAGGGGAATGGGTCTGGGTGGGTACGCTTCGGCGGTTCGGTGTGGACTTGTTGGGCGGAAGGGCCTGTTTCCACACTGTAAGTAATCTAAGAATTAGACTGAATGGGTTTACTTAATTAGGTAATCTGCTATTCTCCAGTAGAGTTTGATGACCCTATGTAAGACTGGAAGAAACTTACTTTACTTTCTTAGCCCAGCAAAGACATTTAATTGTTAGGCACAGGCCACACATTTAAAAAGATATCAACATTTAATAACTCATTGGACACCAAGTTCACCCTGATGGGAATTAAATCACATAGTCAGGCCTTAAGTGAGAATATTCAACTTAAAAGGAACAAAGATTTACAAAATGCAAACAATTGGTTTCTCATGGACAATTTTAAGAAATTGGCCAGATTTCGTTTCTCAACATTCTTTTGGAATTTTTACCTGGTTCAAAAATAAATCCTGAAAACTAAACATAGGCACAATGAGTACCTCCTTCAATAAGACAATAAAAGCCAAACTTTGAAATTCACCTGCCAAGATTTTTTTTTCTCAACCATAGTGTAGTTGTGAATTGCTGGAGTAATGCTCCACGTTAACAAATATTGTGTGTAAGGTGCTTCACATTTCTTGCAAACTCTAAATGCAAAGAACTGTTTCATGACAGCCAGGTCTGGTGATGTTGATAATCCAGAGCTTCCCATTAAAGATATGTTAATGGATTATTTTTGAATCCAGGATGTGAGTATCTTGTAACATATAAGAAGGTCCAAGCTGAAGCAGGAGAGATTTACAGCAATCATTATTAAGGGTGTGACTTACGTTGAATTGAGAAACCTACATTTAGCAATAGGTGCTGCAGCACCTTCTCAGGTTCAATAGTGAGAGTGCAACACAGAAATTATGGGAAAGTGTAAGTATAGTACTGAATGACATAAAGGAAGCATGGTACTGATTCTAATGGGAATGGTTACTGATCTTTGTAAGTTTACTGATCTTACATGTAGTGATTAAATGAAGGGTCATGAGACTCATCCATTTCTTTCACAGGTTCAGACCAGACCTTTCAGTATGGAGATCCAGGTTCATCTACTCACTGTTTCTAGTGCTGGGTGAATGTCTTACCTCAAGAGCTGCCTATTAACAGAGATCAACGCGTATATGAACAGTGAAGGGGATTGCATTTAATGCTGGAAACCTGAGGCTGAAGACTCACTGGAAATCCTGCACAAATGCAAATGTATGGTGTTCTGAGCTCGTCAGGAAGGCTCAAGGAAGAGATGGGAAGGAGGATTTGTTTTAAAGGTGTAACAGAGAGACTCTTCCCTCAAATCCTCTCTTGCCGCCAGTGCAGAATACCCAAAAAGGAGCATCTTCACCACACCAGGCAGCAAGTACTTCTGGCAACATTCACCTCAAGTAGCTACTCCAGCTCCTTAAATGGTCTCCTGCTGAGATGGCTGGCCTTAACCCTTCTCAACCCAGAGCTAAATGAGCTGGACTTAGGAAGGCTGGATGTTTCGACCAATGGCATCATGGTTATCATTGAACTTGTGATTCCAGATTGTCATTGAATTCAAATTCGCACTGTTTGGGGGTGATACCAGAATTTGTCATGTGCCTACAGACACCAGGAGGTTAAGGCATGGGATTCTCAAAGTCATATTGGAAAATGTAAGAGTGAGAGTTTTGCAATGGTTATATCTTAGCATAAAAGGTCAGATATCTCAGCTCCAGGACATCTCTACAGGAGTTGCTCAGGGTTCTGTCCTCGGCCCAACCATCTCCAGCTGCTTCATCAATGTCCAGACTGGGAAAGTTCATAAATAATTGCACAATGTACATTGCCATTCGCAACTCCTCAGGTACTGAAGCAGCCCATGTCCAAATGCAGCAAGACCTGAACAATATCCAAGTTTGGGCTGACATTCATGAATGGTAAGTGACATTCATGACCTAAGTGCCAAGCAATGACCATCTCCAATAAGAGAGAATTGAACCATTGTCTCTTGACATACAATAACATTACCAACACTGAATCCTGCACTGTTAACATCTTAGTGGTTTCCAATGAGCAGAAATTGACTTGTCCTAATCAGATCAATATAGTAGCTGCATGACCAGGTTATAGTCTCATTCTCTAATATCTCTGTGGATGTACTTGCACCAAATTGACTGCAGCAGCAAAAAAAAAAGGCAGCTTACCTCACCACCACCTTCACAAGAGAAACTAATGTTGGGCAAAAAAAGCTGAATCAGCCTTGGAGAAATGCATAAAAATGCAAATCACTTATGAACCTCTTATAAGTTTAGAACCGAATGGAGGAATCAGCTTAAAACTTTCGATCTCATAGCAGTGAAAGCATTTTCAGGAAGGATGCTCAGGTATTGTGAAGGTATATTGAAGACTCATTGCATTCTGCAGCAATACATGGATATGAAAGTGTAAGGTGCATGACAAACAGTTTCCTCAGGGAATGGAGTATCTAATGTGCCTTACAAGTGTCTTTGACATTAGGATCATTTCATCACAACTATCTCGGAGCATATGGTCATGAAAGTGCTCCCTGTATCAGAATTGTTTTAATGCTGAGATAAATCAAATGAAAACCAACTCAATCCTTGAGAAATGTTGCATACACTAATCAAGGGGCTGACAGCCAACTACGTAAAAGAAAATATAATATGAATAGAAAATATCACCATGGAAACAGTTAACTACAAGGTTTCTGTGGTCTTTCCGGTTGGTGAACTATTGCTCCATCTTTGTCTCTTTAATTGGTAATGTGACACATCTTGGGATTGTCACCTTCATCTTCCTTCCCACAGATTTCCTCTCACTTCTGCATCTTTTTTTTGCCAACACATCAGCTCCCCACTTTGGTGAGAGAGAGTACAGCACACCACTCTGATGGGGGACACTTTGTTTTGGGTGATTGCATGGCCCCACCTGACCGTGGCAGGTACCAGAGATTCATTTTCAGCAGGCCCTGTTTGAAGCCTAGGCAGTGTTGTACTGCTCCTCTGCTGTTGGTCTGAGGATTTCCTCGAGGTGGCAGCAGCCAGACATGGAGGGGATACCCCCTGTCACCCAGCAACCATCCTTACATACATCAAATAGACCTTGAATGAATGTGCAGGATGTAAAGGTCTACACAAATCCCTGAACATCCAATGCAGATCTGCAATAATTGGCTGTCGTGGTTCCAAATTACTTGAACATTAAATGTGTAGAATCCTTTTTTGCTAATGACGACTGCAGGTCCATGGTGGAACATACCCTAAACACTAAGCAAATGTCAGATTTTGATTCATTTAGCTTTATATCCTCCTCATATTGTCTATGATCTTGCCTTTGGCAACTTTTCATATTCTACATTTATCTTTCAATACTGCCTAATTCGGTTCTACGTTCATCATTTTAATTGCTGTACTAATTTAGGTTTCTCCTTCATGAAAATTATACTCCTGGTATTAACCTGCATGAGTCTCATTCCAATAGAGATTGTTCAGAGCATCCCCTAATTCACTGTGGTTACATTATCTCATCATCTCTTTATATTTTGCACAAAAGTCTTCAGTGTTTCATCAGATAATCTCATTGCTTGCTTTCTATCAGGTTGCTTCATTCATGTGCCTTTGATAACTCCAAGTCACTAGTGCAATGTATTCCTAGACTGCTGCAGCTCAATACACATCGCCTTCAAGAGAGCAGGCTTTCTTTAAGTAGTCCAAACTAATTTGAACTGTGCTGATCTCTCAAGATTTTGCATGGTCTACATGGATATGCAATTTGCTGCCTACATCAGAACAATCAGGATTTGAAGTGCATTAGAATTCATGAACCCATATTCAGCTCGTCCCATTTGTTCACCTTGAATTATTTTACACTCACTGCTCCATTCAACACAACATCAGTGGGCTTGCCTTAAAGTTGTGTAGTTCTCTCTATTTTCCACCTCCCTTTCCTCCTTTAAGATACTCCTTAAAATCTATTGGACCAAGCAGTTGGTCACCTTTCAACTTCTTTTGCTTGGTGTCAGTTTTGTTATTAGTTCTGTAATGTCCCCTACTGTTTTTGTTTTCATATGTTAAAGGTGCTACATAAATACAAGTAGTTTCTGGGCCTGCACATTTCTTTTTCAAAAAAGCTTAGTTCCATAAATCCATTATGAAAGGTTTCTACAATTATATACAGCAATATTTGTATTTTACTTCTTTTGTAGATACATTCCAAGCTTAACAAACACTTGTATTGTGACTATACTCATAAAAACTATGTGTAATATTCATTTTAAGTCAATTTAACCACACAATTAAGTGATTTGAATGATGGTAAAGAAAGAATAATTTACTATTTTATTTTCAAGAATTTTCTTTGATTGTTCATTTATTTTTCAGATTTGCATTCCATGATAGATAATGACTATTGTCGAGAAAATAGCTTCAAACATGTTGTTGACCTATTTTGAAGATTGTTTACAGATTTTCAAAGAAAGAAGAAGCTGCATGGAATATGTTTCTCCAAAGTAAGAGGGTGGCCTAATTCCTAAATGTGGAAATGTATATAATTGTTTTAAGTATTTGCACTGCAGTCCATTCCTTTTATTTTGTTTAATAAAATTGCATGGTTTTAAAGCAGAAAATGTCAACAGTTTATATTTGGAAAAGCATAGGAGATACTTCAATGCATTTTAACTGCAAGTCCACAGTTAATGGTGGCTGAGGAAAGATGGCTTACAGCAGCTTATATCACGGAACACCAGTGTTATATTCATCACTGTTGACACATTGGCGGCACAAATGAAAGTAAGAGACATGTTCCGTTGGTATTTAGTGTTTGCAGGGTAGCATGCATTACTTCAGTTATGTCCCTGCATTATTTCTGCTGCCCAGCCTAATGTTAACATCAGCTGCAGCAGCAGTGAAGTGACATAAACACAGTCTTGGAGAGGTACAAGAATGGATGGGGTATGCTGAAATGTCATACTCATAGAGTGGAGCTTCAGGGATTTCTGGAATTTGGATTACGGCACAATGCTAGGTCTAGAATAAAGAGAGATTACCTGACCTGCAAAGGCTTGGAGCTGACACTGAGTGATGAGAGCAAAAAAAGTGTTCCATTTCCCAGCACAGATATCAATCACCTTGAAAAACACTTGAACATAATTCCCCAAATAACAGAACTTTAAAAAGGGCAGCAATTTTTATTTCACAGCAAATGACTATCACACTTAATGAGTTTGCCTTGAAGAAACAGGTATTGATTCAAGACCTTTTGTGTCTCTCTTGTCATAATTGATCCATTAGTAATGCACAAGACGATAATAGACTGTGTACATTAACATGCTTAATAGGCTGTAGAGATCCGAAAGTGTTAACATTTCTCAAATCAATGTTCTTTATTTCAATTCAGAACAAAGAGCTTGTCTTGTATACCCATCTTGCTGTTGGTTGTGACACTATCAACAGTACTGAATGCCATGGAAAATTGTTTGAGTCAAAATCAGCAGTTGATGTATTGCAATATTTTCATTCTTAAATTATTTAAAAACATTAGTGTTGTCAGAGACAGAACAGCACCTTTTGATACTACAGTTTGCTTAGATAAATTTCTTATTTCAATGAGACCGTGTTATAACTCCTGGGGCAGTGTTGTGTGACAGGAGCAGGCTGGTAGACCACCTTTTTTTTTGGATGCTCAGTTTGAACCCCATTCTCTCATGGACCTTGGTGAATGCAGCAAAGATGGTGTGCGCAATGCTGGCGCAATTTGAGTTCTGCTGGTCAATGACAGACCTTGAGATGGTCTTGGATCTATCCCTGGGTGTCAAAAGTTGAACAGTTTCCCACTCATTCTGTAGGTTAACTCCACTCTAGTGGGAGATTCCTGAACGCTGGATGATTGGGATCAGGCCCACATAATCTTGGTGAAACTGCACATTGACCTCCTGGCGGCAGGAAAAGCTCTTATGATTAAGTTTGCAGTGGGCCATACGGGATATATGCCCACTTGCATGAGTTGTCAATTAGACTCATTTTGGATTCAATTAATGCCAATTCTTCCTCAGCCAACTGGAATTTAATAATCATTTAGGGATTACATTTGAGTGTCCTGGCTTTCCCATTTCTCTGGAAGACCAAATGTTGTGCCCCTTTATCATAGGCACCTCGTGTCTGATCGAGAGTCCCAGCATCAGTTGGAGATTAATTACTGAGAGCCAACCTCCTGCTCATACCTCGAGCTGCCCTATTTCATCTTTTCCTAATCCACATCTTTCCCTCATTCTCCTTTATTCTTGAGTGCCAGTTTGATCCTGAGTCTCTGGTGGTTCGTTACTGGCAACCCCTTTGTATCCCCTCTAAGGGTAACTACAACAATTGGGCACTGCTGGCCTCTAATTGGCCCTTTGTCAGGGTTCACTCATGGAACTGATAGTGGTTTCCAATCATCCTACTTCACTTCTCTACAGGCTTTGCCATGACTGACTATCTCATCCTCTTCTAATATGGCTTGGTGGCTCAGTGATTAGCACTGCTGCCTCACAGCGCTAGAGACTAGAGTTTGATTTCTGCCTCGGGCGACTGTCTATGTGGAGATTGCACATTCTCTCTGTGTCTGCGCGGGTTTCCTCTTGGTGCTCCAGTTTCCCCACACAATCTGAAGATGTGCACATTCGGTGAATTGGCCATGCTAAATTGCTCATAGTGTTCAGGGATGTGTAGGTTAGGTGCACAAGTTGGACGAAATGTAGGATAGGGAGAATGGGTCTGGGTGGGTTTCTCTTCAGAAGGTTGGTGTGGACGTATTGGGCTGAAAGGCCTGTATCCATATTGTAGGGAATCTAATCTAGTCTAACCTTCTCCACTGTAAACCAGCTGAGTGACTCTTTATCTTACTTATTGATGCATAGGCAGAACATCACTTGCAGAAGCTTTTCCTTTTGTTCAGCACCATGACCTCCTCTGTCCACTAAGGATCAATATTTATTCCCATATCTTTCTCATCTATATGCTCCCCTTTGAGACATCATCTGAAAACATAGTATTGGTTTTACATGATTGCTGATGCCATCCAGCTCTATCTAACAACTACATTTTTCAATTCTTCCACTGAAAGTACTATATAAATATAAGTTAATGTATGATATTATATATAATGCATAGAATAAGCGTAAGTGGTTGTTGTCAGTACAGTAATTCTAACATTAAAAATGCATTTCTGCAGACTTATCTGTGAAAAGATTTCTGTTGACAATTGAGATAACTAACACAAGGATTTTTTTGTGTAAGCACATAATAGTGGATTACGGTGCATCCAGGTTGTGATAACGAGCATTGATGATTAACAGGAGAAAACATGACTGCTATTTTTGCATTTTTCTGAGACCTCCTAGTTTCCATATGATTACATAGCTAGTATGCAATATGAATAAATAAAATTGGGCTTGATGAAATTAATAGGCTGCCCAATGCTGCAAGGTGCTGCATAATCTAATCTGATTCATCTTTGGTCATCCAGTGGTCACATTCTGAAATTGGATCACCACTCAAGGTTGCACCCTATTGGATGCTTTGAACCCCATTCATGACCCCTTTAACTAAAGGCCACTGAACATTTTGGAAGGTCAGGGTGAGGGGAGACAAAACTTTACACCTGGACGCCACCCCCTCCGCGATGAGTCGCAGAAAGACTGCAAAATTTGGAAAACCATGTGACAACCCAAGAATATCTGCCCTGACTTGCAAGACCCATGTTTGTGGAAGAGAGCCAACCCTACATCCGAGAGGAAGGAGATTCCAATGGCTGAGCTCAAACACGTTGTTCGTTGTCGATATCCTTTTTCAGATGGATAAAACTAAACGGAAAGCAAATATTGTGGGAATTTGGGAAATGCTCACATGGCATTTTAAGTAAGGAATATTTTGTTAATAAATTTAGTTAAACTGCAAACAGAATTCTGTGACCCTTTATCCACATCATCGACAAGAGCGCTTTGTTAAAATGTTTCTAAACTATGAACTAATCAAGGGTCCAAGGGCTTATGCCCGAAACGTCGATTCTCCTGTTCCCTGGATGCTGCCTGACCTGCTGCGCTTTTCCAGCAACACATTTCCAGCTCCAACACATGGACAACAAGAAAGAAGATTAAGACTTAAATGAAAGATTTGAGTGGTACATGTAGAACCTCAAACCCAAGAGAATCAATAGGGAATGCAAGGATGGAAGGGACATTTCAGTTTGAGTGGTCAATGAGATCGATAGAATGAGCCTCAGACTCACTCTGTGAAGTACTCTGTGTTGCCTTCCATTCTCATTCAAATTGCAGATATTCAGGCCTTCCTTAGTGTAATGTCCTCAGTCCAACTACCTTCAGCTGGTTCATCAATGACTTTCCCTCCATAAGATTGGAATGGGGATATTCACTGATAATTGCACAAAGTTCAGCACCATTCACAACCTCTAAGGTTATTGAAGCAGCCCCTGATCAAATTCAGCAAGACCCGGACAATATGGGCTGACAAGTGAAATGAAACATTTATACCACATGAGTGCCAGCCTCTCCAACAAGAAAGAATTTAATCATTGCCCCATGATAATCAATGGCATTACCACTACTGAACTTCCCAATATCATCATCTTGGAGGTTGTCATTGACCAGAAAATGAATTGGCCCAGTCAGATAAGTACTGTGGTTACATGAGTAGGTCAGTGGCTTTGAATTCTGCAACAGTTAAAAGAGTCATACTGGACTTGAATGCTAATTATTTTCTCTCTCCACAGATGCTACCATACCTGTTGAGTTTCTCAGCACTTTCTGTTTTTATTTCTGTTTTCCAGCGTCCACGTTATTTTCTTTCATCAAAATTGGAAGTATGATAGAATAGTCCCCTCTTGCTTGAATGGATGCTCCAACAACACTCATAAAACCTGACACCATTCAAGACAAAGCAATCCCCTTGATTGAGACCACATTCATATACATTAATGCCCTCTACTATTGACTCCCAGCAGCAGAAATATGTACCATTTATATGATACACTAAATAAATTCATCAAGATTCATATAATAGTACATTCCAAACTCACAATCAGTATAGTCTCGGAGGACAAGGGCAGCAGGTACATGGGTATACCACCATCTGCAATTACTACTTTAAGAACTCAGCAACTTCAATGGAGAACATATTTTTGTTCTTTCAGTGTTACTGGGTCAAAATCCGGGAACCCAGTCCCTAACAACATTATGGGTACTACCTGCAGCACATGGACTGCAGTGGTTCAAGAAAGAATTTCACTACTACCTTAATAGCAGTGGTTAGGGATGGAAATAAATGCTGGTCTGACCAAAGACGTTCACATCCTATTGTTATGGACTAGGCCAGACCACCCAAAACATTCTTAAACAGGCAACCCAGACTATAACTTTGTAAGTTGTTTTGGTAGGAGTACAGTGAAAATTACCCAGAATAAGTTCGCTAGGTTGACTACCAGGTTTTAAAACAGACAAACATTTATTCACAAAATTACACAATGAAACACAAAGAACAGAAAAAATAACTCCTACAGAATTTTGTCTATCCAAACTATCCAAATTATGCTGTTCCGAATATACACAACAGTCCCAATAAGCAAACCCCCTTTAAAAAACAGTAAAAATGGAACAAAGTTAGAGGTTACAGGTTAAAGTTAGAAGGGCAGAATGAGAGAGAGTTTAGCAACCCTGTTTCCACACAGCTCACTGTTGAGTTCCTAACTAGTTCTGGACTGAACTCTCAGCTAGAAAGCTGACCATTCCCCTTTCATTGTACAGGTCACTTCTAAAACATGACTACTTTGGCCTGAAGTCTCATCTGTTACCATATAATCAAAAGGCCTCTCAATATGCTGTACCAAACTAGTCACCTCAAAGCCGGGAGCTGTTTATGACCCCTCTGAGAGAAAAACAAGGATACAGTATCCTTGAGAAAAGGAACAGTTTTTGTAAATAAAAGGGACCAGCTTTGTGACACCTCGCCCCTTAAAAAAATGAACCATCAATAGCAAAATATGGCTTCCTTTTTGAAACCCTTCAAAAACCCGGTTAGTAGTTTAAACACATATAGACACTATAATAACTATAAACAGCCAACATACGCAACAACATGAGAATTCAGGCCATGGCACACCCGCCACCGAATGTGTCAGTTTCTCATTCAAGTCTCGATAATGCATCAGCAATCATGTTTTTGTGACCTTCCACCTGCACAATTATCAAAGTGAATGGCTGCAACAGCAAGCTCCATCTAAACACTCCGGCATTTTTGTCCTTAAATGTTTCCACAAATGTCAATGGGTTATTATCAGTGTATATGATTGTCTCAGATGCATTGCTGGTAATATAAACACTGAAATATTGTAATACCAACACCAAGCTCAAAGTCTCTTCCTTCACCATTTCTGTTGATGAATGTTCAACTTCCTGGAAAAATACACATTGGGTCTTTCCATTCCCTTGTCATTCTCTTGCAGGAACACCACACCGACACCCACATCACTGGCATCGATAGCCACCTTGAAAGGCTTCGTGTAATCCAGTGTGGCTAATACTGGGGCAGTGGTTAATACAGTTTTTAGGTTGTCAAATGCCTTTTGACAGTCCACTGTCCACTGAAACTTCTTGTCCTTTGTTAACAATTCGGTGAGTGGAGCAGCCACACTGCTAAAGTTTAGCACAAACCTTCGGTAAAATCCACTCAATCCCAGGAACCGTAGTACTGCTCTTTTCATCGACGGTGTGGGAAATTCCCCAATTACTTTTGTTTTCGCATCCCATGGGGCCATTTGTCCATGCCCAATAACATGGCTCAGTAAGGTGATTTTGGCTTCAGTAAATTCACTTTTATTTAGGTTTACCACCAAACCTGCCTTCCAAAGTCAATCGAACAAGTCCGATGAATGCTGTAAATGTTCCTTCCATGAGTGACTGAAAACCACCAGGTCATCAATGTAAACAACACAATTGGGTAACCCGGCAATGATCTTATTAGTCAGTCTCTAAAATGTGACTGGAACGCTTTTGATACCAAATGGTATGACTTTAAACTGATATAGTCCACTTGGCATTACGTAAGCTGAAATTGTCTTTGCTCGTTCTGACAGAGGCACTTGCCAATAGCCTATGAGCAAGTCCAGCTTAGAAATGTAAATTGCTTGTCCCACTTTTACGACACAGTCCTCCAACCATGGAATTGGATATACATCAGTCTTTGTAACGGTGTTGACTTTGTGATAGTCCACCCTGTAACTATTGGGTACCATTTGGCTTTGGCACTATGACTATGGGTGAGCTCCAGTCACTGTAAATCACTTCAGTTATGTCATCTTGGAGCATGCACTCTATCTCCTTCTGAGCCTGTGCCAACTTAAGACAATTTTGCTCATAAGGATGTTGCTTAATCAGAATAGCATCTCCTATCTCTACATTATGCACAATTAGGTTTGTACTTCCCAGTTTCTTTCTGCATATCTCCCCAGGTGATAGTAATAACATTTTCAGATCATTTTAATTGTCTTGTGTAAGCTAACTCAATAATTTATCCCAATTTTTGATAACTTCCTCATTGTCCAATTTGATTTGAGGAACGTCAAATTCAGAATCCTCCAAACTTGGTTCTTCCTTCTGTGCTGTAATCATTAACACTGTCTCCACTTACTTTCCTACCCTATCAAAATACCTTATGTGCATATTCACAGGACACAACGCTTTGTGAGATTTCTTCCTATCTGGAGTCTTTATCAAGCAGTTCACCTCACTCAATTTCCTCTTATTTTGATAAGGTCCACTAAACCTTGCTTTTAAAGCTTCTCTGTTAATTCCTGCAGCTCGGTCTTACTCACCTTTTGTAAAACCTCCAAAGTCACCATATCCACTTCCAGAAAACCTTTGTTAACTGAAAGAGCCATTCCTATCCCAAACTTTGTCTACCCAACCAAACCAACACCCGAAATAAAGACACTAGGACCTACTACTTGCTGTTTAAAATCCTGCAAAGTGCCCCCAATCTGTTATGGACTCCATCAGACCACTCAAAACATTCTTAAGCAGGCAGCTCAGATCATAACTTTGTAACCTGTTTCAGTAAGTGTACAGTGAGAATTAGCTGGGGTAAGTTAGTGAGGTTGACACTAGGTTTTAAAACAGGCAAACATTTATTTAAAAATTATACAATGAAACACAAAGAACAGAATAAAGAGCCTCTACAGAACTCTATCTTTTTAAACTAGACTTAATTATGCTGTTCCAAATGGGCGGCACGGTGGCACAGTGGTTAGCACTGCTGCCTCACAGCGCCAGAGACCTGGGTTCAATTCCCACCTCAGGCGACTGACTGTGTGGTGTTTGCACGTTCTCCCTGTGTCTGCATGGGTTTCCTCCGGGTGCTCCGGTTTCCTGCCACAGTCCAAAGATGTGCAGGTCAGGTGAATTGGCCAGGCTAAATTGCCTGTAGTGTTAGGTAAGGGGTAAATGTAGGGGTATGGGTGGGTTGCACTTCGGTGGGTCGGTGTCAACTTGTTGGGCCAAAGGGCCTGTTTCCACACTGTAATCTAATCTAATCTAAATATACACAACAGTCCCAAAAAGTAAACCCCTTTAAAAAAAAAAGTAAAAATGGAACAAATGCTTACAGGTTGAAGTTAGAAGGGCAGAAGAAGAGAGAGTTTAGCAACTCTGTTTCCATACAGCTCACTGTTGAACTTCTAACTAGTTTTGGACGGAACTGATCAGCTAGAGAGCTGACCACTCCCCTTTCATTATACAGGTCACTTCTAAAACATGACTACTTTGGCCTGAAGTCTCATCTGTTTACATGTAAACAAAAGGCTTCACAACACCTTTTTCATCTCTGTACCAAACTAATCACCTTGGAAGCTGTTTATGACCCATCTGAAAAAAATCAAGGACACAGTATCCTTAAGAAAAGGGACAGCTTTTAGAAAAAAAGGGACCAGCTTTGTGACACATGAATAAATAAGAATAACGTTTACACAGGGGCTTTATTCTGTGCATTAACATGGTTTTGATACAGGCTTCCAGCTCTCTTTCAGTGGAGTTTTTCTTTCTGAGAAACAACACCCAGATTTGATGAACGACACAAAGAACAGTAAACAGACACATCCAATAAAACATCAAACAACTGAACAACTGAAAACCACTAATAACATTCTTTAATATTCCAAGCAGCATAGTGGGAAATATTAAAAGATGGAATGAACAGTTCTCTGATGATAACCTACTAAACTTTATGATGCTACTGCAATGAGTAATTTCCTCCAATGTACTGTAAACAAATTAATGCAGTCGCTGGAGATCTGAACTTAAAGTTCTGCTGCAACTCATTACGTCTGGCAGCAAATGTAGAAAGAGAATCAAGTTAACGTCTCAAGTCATGACTTGGATGGGGGATAGAAAATACATTAGCTAGATTTACCGATGACACTAAAATATGTGAGGAAGTAAGTTGCACTAAAGGAATAAGAAATTCAAAAAGGATATGGATAGGTTAGGGGAATGTGTTAAAACTTGGTGGATGAACTTTTAAGTGAAGTTATCATTTTGGTCAGAGGAACAGAATGGCAACGTATCATCTGAATGGATAAAAACTTCAGAGTTTCCATTATAGACAGATATTGGTGTCTTGCATCCATGAATAGCAGGAAAGCAGTATGGAGGTACAGCAAGTAATAAGGAAGGCAAATGGAATTGTGTCATTTATTGCTAAAGGAATGCAGTTTAAAATTAGGGAAATGTTGTTGCAACTACACAAAGTATTAATGAGGCCACACCTGAAGTATTGTGTGCAATTTTGGTCCCTTTACTTAAGAGGAATGCAATTGTGTTGGAGACAATTCAAAGAAGTTTCACAAGCTTGAATCCAGAGATGAGGGGTATCTGTTATGAAGAGAGATTGAGCAGCTTAGGCCCATACTCTATGTAGTTTAGAAGAATGAAAGATCTAATTGAGATATAAACAATGCTAAAAGGACTGATAAAATAGACATAGAAAGGCTGCTTCTACATATGAACAAATTTAGAATTAGAGGTCCTAATTTTAAGGTAAGGATTAGCAGATCAGTTGGAAACTGTAGCCCGAAGTGGGATATAAATGTTAGCATTAGGGCAAGATCCCATATTGAGGAAGCAAATAAACTGGAATATAGGGTCATGACCACAAAGCAATCACTCAATCTGTGCTTGGTCATGCCAATGTAGAGGTGACTGCATTGTGAGCAGTGAGTACAGTAGACTACAGTAAAAGAAGTGCAAGTAAAATGTTGTTTTGCCTGGAAGGTGTGTTTGGGCTTTGTAGATGAGGTACACATGCAAGTGTTAAACCTTCTGCAGTTACTTGCAAGAATGCTTTCGGAGAGTGAAAAGGTGTTAGGACTGATGGAGGAGTGAACCAGTATGCCACAGAGGAAGGAATGGAAGGTAGGGAACATTGTGTTTGAGGTTGGAGGTATTGGTAAGGGAGAAGGATGTCCCTTGGAATGCAGAGTTTATTGGGATGGAAAGAATGAACAAGGGGAGTCCTATCATTGTTCTGGAAAGAAAGGAGCGAGATGGAAATGTGGGAAATGAGTTGGAAGCAGCTGAGGGCCCTGTCAATCACAATGCAGGGGAATCCACTGTTAATGAAAAAGGAAGACAAGTCAAAATCACGCCAATGGAAGGTGACATCACCAGAACAGAGCCAGAGAAACTTGGAAAATGGAATGGAATCTTTTCAGGACTTATGTTGTGAGGAGTTGTAATTGACGGAACTGTGGAAGCAATGAGCTTAGAATAGTTATTAGTGAACAGCCTATCCTTTGAAATGGAAATAGTGACGTCAAGAAAGGGAAGGGAAGAGTCAGAGCTGAACTAGGGGAAAATAAGAAAAGGATGGAAATTGGAAGCAGTATTCATTTATTTTTCATAAATTTCAGACAAGAACTAATGGCATCCCTGGTAAAATTGTTGGAAAAGTGGAGAAAGAGTTGTGGGAGGGAATCAAAGTCGAGTTGGAAGAAGAGATTTCGAAATACCCCACAAAGTCACACCCGCACCATGTACTCATTTAATTATATCTTTGATTCAGAGAAAATGAGATGCGTTAAAGGAGAAAATGTTCAAATTGAGAATGAACTCTGCAGATGAAGAGGGGATGGAGATGGATGGGAACTACTTAGTCAACCTTTCTAGAAAGAAGCATAATGCTTTGGATCATATAGATGGAAGATGGGTGTTTCCAGGGATTGCACATCCATTGGGAAAAAGGAGGCAGTGGAGGGAAATAGATGTTGTGAAACCAGTATAAAGTGTCAGAAAAAATTCATGAAAAACAGTGGGAAGGCACTGAATGAGGCGAGTAAATTTCAAGGAGTAAAATAAAGAACAGCAGATGCTGAAGATATGAAACAAAATAATAAAATGCTGGAGAAACTCTGCAGATCTGGCAGCATGTTTGTGAAGAAATCAGAGAAAACGTTTCAAATCTGGTGACTCTACACCAGAACAATTAGCAGTGAGGAAAAATGTGGCATTTATGCTGACGTCAAAATCTGGGTGGCGGGGTATGTGCTCAGGGTAGAGGTGAGTGGATAGGTGAAGATGGAGCCCAGAGATAGAGATATTAAAGAGTTAGGTTAACAAATGGACTATGGGTAGCAGGCCAGGAGAGAAGAAAGGCTGAATAAGTGACAAGAAGTAAGAGAAAGAAAATGGGAGAGCTGTTCTGAATGCAACCCATATTTTGTGAAAATGAACCAACAAGTATGTGGAAACGAGTGACTGTGTTAAAAGCAAGCCATATTATAACGGGAGTGTGTGTGTGATTTATCCACCTCCTGTCCCCCCTCTGCCACTTGCCCATTCCCACACCTAAACCCCCAACACTCTGACCATAAGACATAGGAGCTGAAGTAAGGCCATTCGACCCATCGAGTCCACTCCGCCATTCAATCATGGCTGATGGGCATTTTAACTCCACTTACCCGCATTCTCCCCGTAGCCCTTAATTCCTTGTGACATCAAGAATTTATCAATTTCTACTTTGAAGACATTTAGCGTCCCAGCCTCCACTGCACTCTGTGGCAATGAATTCCACAGGCCCACCACTCTCTGCCTGAAGAAATGTCTCCGCATTTCTGTTCTGAATTTACCCCCTCTAATTCTAAGGCTGTGTCCACGGGTCCTAGTCTCCTCGCCTTACGGAAACAATTTCCTAGCGTCCACCCTCTCCAAGCCATATATTATCTTGTAAGTTCCTATTAGATCTCCCCTTAATCTTCTAAACTCCAATGAATACAATCCCAGGATCCTCAGCCGTTCCTCATATGTTATAGACCTACCATTCCAGGGATCATCCGTGTGAATCTCCGCTGGACACGCTCCAGTGCCAGTATATCCTTCCTGAGGTGTGGGGACCAAAACTGGACACAGTACTCCAAATGGGGCCTAACCAGAGCTTTATAAAGTCTCAGTAGCACAACGGTGCTTTTATATTCCAACCCTCTTGAGATAATTGACAACATTGCATTCGCTTTCTTAATCACGGACTCAACCTGCATGTTTACCTTTAGAGAATTCTCAACTAACACTCCCAGATCCCTCTGTATTTGGCTTTACGAATTTTCTCACCGTTTAGAAAGTAGTCCATGCTTGTATTCTTTTTTCCAAAGTGCAAGACCTCGCATTTGCTCACATTGAATTTCATCAGCCATTTCCTGGACCATTCTTCCAAACTGTCTAGATCCTTCTGCAGCCTCCCCACTTCCTCAGTACTACCTGCCTGTCCACCTAACTTTGTATCATCGGCAAACTTCGCTAGAATGCCCCAAGTCCCTTCATCCAGATCATTAATATATAATGTGAACAGCTGCGGCCCCAACACTGAACCCTGCGGGACACCACTTGTCACCGGCTGCCATTCCAAAAAAGAACCTTTTATCCCAACTCTCTGCCTTCTGTCAGACAGCCAATCCTCAATCCATACCAGTAGCTCACCTCGAACACCATGGGCCCTCACCTTGCTCAGCAGCCTCCCGTGTGGCACCTTATCAAAGGCCTTTTGGAAGTCTAGGTAGACCACATCCATTGGGTTTCCCCGGTCTAACCTACTTGTCACCTCTTCAAAGAACTCCAACAGGTTTGTCAGGCACGACCTCCCCTTACTACTTGGAGCATACAACTTCAGCACAGATGCCACCTTTTCTGAGTTACAGTCAGTTTTGATGAAGAGTCATTGGACTCAAAACATTAACTCTGCTTTCTTCCTACTGTTGCTGCCAGACTTGCTGAGGTTCTTCAACAATTTCTACTCTATATCGTAACAAGTAAGTTCAGTGGGACAGGAACAGTCTGAAACAATGGGTCTGCAAGGTTTGTTTATGGATCATGGAAAAATAGTCGAAGCAGGCTGTATGGGATTGGGTGACTATGAGCTAGGAAGCTGCAGAAGGGAGAATTCCAAAGGACATAGGTCGGTGATAGTCCTGGAAATAACTGCTTCATGTTCATTGCTTGGGGTCATAATCCACCAGGCAGTAGGATGAAATGTCTGAGAGTTGGCATTCAGCCTCTGTAAGGGGGAGTTCAGCATAGCAGAGGATAACAGCACCACCTTTTCAGCAGATTTGACAACAAAGTCAAGGTTACACATGAGAGAATGGAGTGCTGCAAGTTCAGAGGGAGGTAAATTAGACATGATGCAAGGGACAAAGAAATTGGATTTCACATTGATAGTTCTTGATGAAGAGATGAAAGGTATGTGGGAGGACAGAGAGAGTATTGAAAATGGTGAAAGGGTCTGTCGAGCCAAGAGAGTTCTCCTGTCCAAAGAGGTTTGCATGGTGATAATGACAGAAATAGGAGCATTCAACGTCATTTAGTTTGTGAAATTCATTGAAGTGGGGCTTAAAAGGGTAAGAATGAATCTTTTGCTGAGCACAGTTTGCTCAGAGAGTGGAGGGTGTGAGGCTATTGAGAATACATGTCAAGAGGTGGGATTAAATGAAGGGATAGAGTGAGAGGAAAGTGGGATGAGGTGTGTGGAAGAATCCAAATGGACATCAGTGCCTGTAGGTTTTTGGAGTTTTTATTCTTTAACACTGACAAAGGAAAGAACATGTTTTTTTTTCAGGCATTAAATGAGATGATAATTGCAATGGAATGGAGAGGGGTCGGTGGGGGGGCGGCAGAACAACTTTTAGATTGCATGAAGTGGTACTAATGGAGACAGAGCTCGAGAGTGAGTATACAGCAGTTCATGCAACTGAGTGTGGATCTCAGGAAGTGGTGAGAACAGCTGTCTGAGAAATGTTATATGTCTCAGAAATATTTGTAATCCTGAATGGATTTGAAACATGAAGAATGAAATTCCATGTGGGGAGATCAGAGCAGGAGACAGTCATTGAGGAAAGAGATGTGGATGTGAAAGTGACTTCTGCTAAACACTTTATCAAACACTAGGAGGGAATTAGAAAGTAATGAAGATGAACAGAATGAAGGATTCAAACAGAAATCCTATGGGGGAGAAGAGCAGAACATCTTCAAGATCAGAATTCCCGGAAGGGAAATGACAATAAATTAAATAGTCAAGTAAAAACAAATTAAAGCAGATGCTAGAAATTTGAGAGAAACAAAAAAACAGAAATTACTGGATAAAGTTGTTGGTTTCAATTTGTTTCACTTGATGTCATAATACAAGTTGTCTTGACTATTGTTTAGACACTATTGTACATCTGGCCAGAACATAACAGTAAACCCATTGCTGTTTGTTTATAATTCCTTGTCAGGTAGACATTTTTAATGATTGAAGGACCAGGAGAATCGACGTTTCGGGCATGAGCCTCACTTTCTCCATTTTTAATGATTCAACTGGTTGTGTATTTATGGAGGAGAATGTGTGTGTATTTTCTGATAAGTTGCACACATATGGTCATTACATAAGGAAAACTACAGGTATAATATTCCTGCTGTTAAACAGATGTGACCATCTACCAATGACATAGAAATTGCTCACTGAGGCAATGTTCTGAAGTGCTGCCAATTCTTTTAGCCAGAGTATTGCATGTGAGACTGCAGGTCTGTTCTCTTCAACCTTGGAATTGGGATCTATTGAGGTATAAATCTGCCATGAGCTAAGTGGTGGATCTGGTTTGAAGAATTGTTTGATTCATTTCAGTTCCAATGAAAGCCCTTGATTGTGATCAAATATCTCATACCTAGGAATAGTCCAATGTTGGCAACTGAATTATTTCATTTCCATGGGGAAACTTGCATATTGGAAAAGAATGATAAAATGGTCTTTCAGAAACATCAAAGAAACCTTAGTATGATGCATTGCTATCGCATTGTACTTAGTACATAGATCAGGCTGATATTTGAATACGTCCTGCTGTGAATCAGAGCAGCCTTCGCATTAACAGTTGAAAATCACATTCAGTTTAGGTCATTGTAACATGAACTGACTGTGATGCCCACAGGGCCTACAGTACAAATGGAATCTGTGACAAGAATCGAAGAGTTTGAGAATTCACTTATCAGCAAGCATAACTTTAACACAGTCATCCATGTCAGTGCAAATACCTTTGTAATATATGGTCAAATAATCAATGAAACTCTACCTTGTGTCATCTACGAATATTGTTTTATCATGTTTATAATTTATTTTAAAATATCAACACTATTGCATCTTCTCATATCATTCTCTGAGGATGACATTAACTTGTGTAATGGATGATAATGCACTGTTTGCCCAATTTACAGTCAATAATCCTTCCAGTGGCTTCAACAGAAAGGAAATGTGAGTGTTACGTCTAATGGTTGGCTAACTCTGTTTTACATCGTCATTCAACATTAAAATTACACCCGCTCTTTGCTGATGAAGAGATCAGATAAGTTTCCGATTTCCAGGTTTTTACCACTCTGTACCAGACATCCAGAGATCTAGAGGAGCATATTGAAGTAATCTGCAGCGAGCTAATTAGAGTGGTCATCAGCTAGGCATGGCACTCTCTGGGGAACTGGGTGCTTTTGACACATCATGTATCCCATAATGGCATGATTGAATCTTCAAATTCACCATGCCAACAATTCTGCCACAGTGCCATCCTAGCTTTTTCTGCGTTACAATTTTGTTCTGGCAAATTAAGCTCATGATATTAAATCAGTTCCACAATACTGTGAACAGCTGAGATTCTGCACAAAAGATAATCTGAGGATGAGCTGTTTTAAAGCTGGTGCAGAAGCACCAGCATTGAACAATAACTCAAAATCATGTTTTTGGTTATTAGTTACTGTAGTTGAGAAGAGAGGGTTCAGTGTAAAGCACCTGAATTGAAAGAAATGCATGATCATGGCATTTAGTTAATCACCAACTAATGCACATACACTGCTGCTGATTTTCAGACAGTATTGCATTTTTGTTATTTCAGAAACATTCAGATCACTGGAACTCGCCAACGTACAGATATAATAAGTAGTAAAACAACATTATATTGCCCCTAACCAAAATGAACTGCATATAATTGAGATTGCTAGTTGTGAATTAGTGCTGCATATTCTGCATTGCTATGACTTTGGCTAGAGGCTCTTTCAACCTATTTAACATGCTGAGTACGTGTGCAGCAAAAATAATTCTGTGATAGTTCCCATCGAGCACTAAAATTGATTGCTGTGCTAGTCTGTACTTTTGAATATTTTCAACCATTATTTTCTATTTATAATTAAAACAAGAATGGAAAATGTGTTAGTGGCTGCCAAGGTGACCCTGGCTAAAACTTGTTGGTTAGGAAATCTCTGGGTAGTTCCCATTACCTTCTATAAGAGGTTGCACTGTGATGTGTCAGTGACCAATCCCGGTGACGATGGTACTTGAACCCAATGGACGGGGTGTCTAGTATAGCTGACTACAAAAGGTAAAGTCACTATAGTCCCACTTGACTGGAGTGTAGGCCTGCTCACTTGTGAGACAGAAAGAGAGACAACTGGTTGTGGTTGAATCTGAGGGTCACCACATCTCAGGCAAAGGGAGGGGTTGAGAAGGAGAGTCCTTCATGGGAATCTCTGCCTGCGCAGGAATTGAATCACCCTATTGTCATCATTCCAAATTGCAATCCAGCTATCCAACCAACTAAGCAAACCAAGCCCCACAACTGACTACTCGTACAGTTGTTATTCATCACACTCCTGCATTGCAATGAGACCTGGATTATATCAGCCATTATCAACATTTCAAAAATTCTACAAACAATGCTTCCACCACATACTTCAGATTCAATATCAGTGCCCCCAAGCAAATATTAATGGCCCTTCTTGAAGCCAGATTCAAGAATTCAGGTAAAAAATTCTTCAAAATCAACTGAGATGAATTGGGCGCTGTCTGGATGGTTGAATAACGTCTTCTCTGCCAAGTCCTATTTTCCCAACTATTAAATGTCCAATATTTCAGAGAAGGGCAAGGGAAATGATGCAAAGACATGCTGAAGCTGCCCTTGAAGTGCAATAGCATTCACATTAACGTAAGAACATAAGAACCACGAGCAGGAGTAGGCCATCTGGCCCTTCAAGATTAATCCGCCATTCAATAAAATTATGGCTGTTCTTTTCATGGTCTCAGCTCCACTTGCCTACCCTCTCCCATAACCCTTAATTCCTTGACTGTTCAAAAAAGGATTGGTCACTTACACATCACAGTGCAACCTCTTGTAGAAGGTAAAGGGAGCTGCCCAGAGATTTCCTCACCAACAAATTTCTCTGTCTTAGCTTTAAAACCATTTACTGAGGAAACCTCAACCACTTCACTCGCAGGGAATTCCAGAGAGTTACTACCCTCTGGGTGAAGAAGTTCCTTCTCAATTCAGTCCTAAATCTGCTCCCCCTAATTTTGAGGTCATGCCCTCTTGTCCTAGTTTCACCTGCCAGTGGAAACATCCTGTCTACTTACATCTTAACTATTCTCTTCATAATTCTATATATTTCTAAAAGATCACCCCTCATTCTTCTAAATTCCAATGAATATAATCCCAGTCTACTCAGCCTCTCCTCAAAAGCCAACCTCCTCAACTCCAGAATCAATCTGGTGAACTCCTGTGCACCCCCTTCTAGAGCCAGTGCATCCTTTCTCAAGTAAGGAGACTATAACTGTACACAGTATTCCAGGTGTGGCCTCATTAGCACCCTATACAACTGCAACTTATCCTCTCTGCTTTTAAACTCATACCTTTAGCAATGAAGGACAAAATTCCATTTGCGTTCTTAATTGCCTGTTGCACCTACAGAATAACTTTCTGTGATGCATGCACAAGGACACCCAGTTCCACTGCACAGCAGTGTGCTGCAATTTTTTGCCATTCAAGTAATAGTCCTGTTTACTGTTATGTCTAACAAAATGGATGACTTCACATTTATTAACATTGTACTCTATCTGCCAGACCTTTGCCCACTCAAAGTATCTATGTTCCTTTGCAAAGTTTCACAGTCCTCTGCAAACTTTGCTCTACCATTCACCTTAGTATCATCTGCAAATTTGACACACTACCTGTGGTTCCCAACTCCAAATCATCTATATAAATTGTGAATAATTGTGATCCCAACACTGATCCCTGAGGCAGACTACTCGTCACTGATTGCCAACCAGTAAAAACACTCATTTATCCCCACTCTTTGCTTCCTGTTGGTTAACCAATCCTCTGTCCCAAGATACCACCCATAATGCCTTGCATCTTTATCTTATACAGCAGCCTTTTATGCAGCCCTTGTCAAATGTCTTTTGGAAGTCTAGATACACCGCATTTACTGGGTCTTTGTTATCCACAATGTCCATAAGATTTTCATAGAATTCCAAAAGATTAGTCAAGAATGACCTGTCCTTCATGAACTTATGCTGCATCTGTCCAATGGGACAACTTCTCGCTCTATGCCTTGCTATTTCTTCCTTCATAATAGACTCAAGCATTTTCCCCACTACATAAGTGAACCTTACTGGTCTATAATTCCTCATCTTTTGTCTTCCTCCTTATTTAAACAGTGACATCACATTTGTTGTATTCCCAATCTGTTGGAATTGCCCCAGAGTCCAGTGAACTTTGGGAAAATTACCACAGGTGCATTTGCTATTTCTCCTGCCATCTCTTTTAGTACCCCGGAATGCATTTCATCAGGGCCAGGAGACTTTTCTAAACTTAGCTCCATTAACTTGTCCAATTCTACCTCTTTCATGATAATGATCGTCTCCAGGTCCTCGCCTATCTTTGTCTCTTTGTCAATTACTGACATGTTGTCGTGCTTTCCACTGCAGTCTCAGCAATTGCCTCATATCCCATTATTAAATCTCCCTTCTCATCCTCTAAAGGACCAATGTTTACCTTAGCCAACCATTTTTGTTTTATATGTTTATAGAAACTTTTGCTGTCTGTCTTTATATTCTGAGCTAGTTTTTTTTTCTCATAATCTATCTTACTTTTCTTTATAGCTCTCCTTGGCCCAAAGGTACTTGCTACCAAGTGATCCAACTGTTCAAAGCTTGTTAATCAGACAGTGCCAAGCTTTGACAGCAAACACAGTAATGATGAGGCAGAGTGACAGCAAAAAACAGAAAATGAGATAATAAATAGAGTCCTATCACTTTGTTGCACCTGCGGTTCTGAGAGGATGTGTTGATATCCTGCAGGTTCATTGACCAAAAGAGAGGGAGCAAGGTATCATTAAGGGATTTGGGTTAGTTTTCTTCCAAGAATGAAAGATAAATGCAATCGATTTGGAGAAAGGGAATCTGGCAAAATATTGGCTACTCTCCTCGAACAATATCCAGACTACAAGACATGCTGAAATTTCCTCCTGCCACTTGGCAATTCTCCTCCTACCGTGGGCCTGTTGTTTATTCACACTGGGCTTTGTGGGAGACTGGCAGGAGCCAACCGGATGAAACCGACATATTAAACCTTGTATATGTCCAAAGTTGGGGCAGTATGTTGCTGGTTTCTACTGCTGCCCATACAAGATCTGATCACAGCAAAAATTGGGGATTTAAGCTCTATGTTCATTTGGAGCAAGCACAATGTGAGTCAGGCTCTTTTGCAACTTTCAAACTGGGCAACCAACGTATAAATGAATTTTATCAACAGTTTTTTTTTGTCAAGGGGATGGGTACATATACAGTTCATGAGTTGCAATGCTCTCTGCAAGGATTGCGGGGTTTGAATGTTGAAGCAGCTGGTAAACAGTTACAAGACCAAAGCACCACTTCTAATCACTCACCCATCCCTCTTCCTCCTCCTTGACCCCTCAGATTCTGCATTCCCCTTTATGCTCCCTCATACATCCCATACCACCTCATGCTCTCTCCATTCCCCCGATTACAACAAAATCTCCTTGTAGTCACCTCATACTACCTCTCCTCATTCTTGCCACCTCACTGTCCCTATGCCTCCCTCTATCCTCCTTAGCTTCTCACTCAGCATTCACTATGTACAGTCATCAGAAGCCAAAGATAATAATGGGTCAAAGTTAAAAAGAATCCTGTAACAATCTCCTAAAGTTCTCATTCAAATCTTTGACATTAATCCTGCATAACCATGTGACCTTTCGAGAAACAAAACTTTATCTAGTGGCCAACAAATTATGTATACATCAGCTGTGTACTCAGAAATCAAGTCAAATGAAGATTACATTATTATGGTCTCATAAAACTATCAACTATGTCAACAGACCGAAGTATTCCATAAGGTTTTAGAGCTCAGCCAAACATTTGTAATAGCCCAGCTACCAAAGTATTAGCTGTCTGCTCCAGAGCATATGTAGTTGAATTAATTCATGGTGTCTTGTTCACTTCACAGAAAATGAGCTGTTAAGAAATAGAGTGGAACAGATTGGTTAGATCCTTCTTAATGATCAACTGCAGGGCAATTGTTTTCAATTTAATGGATATCTGGATTTTCAAATGTCAGACCAAAATAGTATTGTAAAACATTTCAGCTCATTTTTCTACAGCTTTGAACTATTTGCTGCAATTTCTCCATTGCAACAAGGTGTTGCAATGGATGTCAGTACTTAAACAATGGTGGTCAGTGTAAAGCCAGGTTATGTTGCAAGTCAGAGTCCTATGATCAATCATTACATTTTTAAAAATCTGCACTACAATACAGTATCTAATAAGGACATTTGAATATGTGAAAATATTTATATACTTATCATCGAATGTTCCCAACTCCCCAGGAGCTTCCCTCATGAACATAAACCCTTAAGGAGGTTTTTTTTAGGGAGCTCTCAAAAAAAAACAAATGAGCTCAAGAAAGTAGCATTGGAAAGGAATCTTAAATTTCCAATAGTTGTCACCATGATGATCCCAACTTTAAACAGTTACATGTCCATTTTCCACCCAAGGCCTTTCTGAGCTGTGAAAGTCCAGACAGAAATAACACAAAGTCAGGAATGAAGAGAAAAAGAATCTTATTGCAGCCAAAACAAATCAGAATGGAAGGTAGAAATCTGATGCTTTGTGTCTAAAATTTAATAAGATCCATTCCTCAGGAAGTTGTTTCCCTGATAAATACATAAACAAAACACCAAAAGGTATGATTGAATAGAAAAACAAATATAACCACCTGAAGTAAGTATTGATCTAACCCTAGGTTTAAGTCTCAGTTACAGTGACAGAAAGTTTATTGTTTGCACATGATTTTTATAGCGTGTATTAAATTCATACAATCCTTTACAAATGCACAGAGTTTAAAAACTGACATAAAGACGCATTTGGCAGTGTCCACAATCCAAATTCTGATTCATAGATTTTATTATCATCAGATGATATTGGATGGTTGCCATATCTGAGACTTTCTTCCCTTTTTTGTTTTCTCATCTGCAAGCTGTGCCCTTGGATTATAATGGAGTGGAGCTAGTCTCCAGGTCCATTATAGATTTATTCTAGTGGAAGTTATATTAAAAAATCAATTGTTGAAAAATAAGCATCTGACTTGCAAACTGTCAGTACTTTAAAATGATTCAAACAGGAGATCATGTTTCCTGTTCACGGCAAATGTTGTGAAAGCCTTGGGGAATATTGTATTTACATTGTACTGCACACAATTTATCTAACAGCCTTATTACTTCTGCACATAAGGGCATGAATAAAACTCAGAGATTCTTCAGTATTTGTAAAGTTTCCATTATCTAAAACTGTTCCCCACATTATTTTTGGAACATCAATATTTTCACTTTTTATATCCACCAATTAATTTCTATTTGTTAGAAAATGCTACATTATCATCCTCCTCTGTGTTGCAAGATTTGTCTTTGGTATTAAATCCTTAATTAGAGACTACAGAGCAGACATAATTGAATTCAATTGAAATCTGTCTTGGCGAATAGGGTTAGGGTTGGGGAGGTGGAGAGATTTCCAACCAAGCAAGTCAGAAGAATGAGTCGACTTGACATCTATTTTAAATTAATAGCAGGGCATCTTTTTTTCCTGTAATTTTCCTGCTTCATATTCAGCTTGAATGGCAGGCAAACTATTACACAAGACTGGAGCTTGGCAGCAGCAATGAAGGAAGGAAAGAAAGGTCAGGGGAAGAGGGTTGGGAAGGAAAGAGTGATGACATATGGTGGGAGATGGCGCATGAAAATTGGAGCTAGCACAGTGTGATTGTGGAAGCTGGAGGGAGATTGAAGGATCAACAGATCAATGGGTGTGCTAAGTCTTTGACCTGTTGGGACTGGAGAAAAGACATCGGGTCTGATACTCATTAGAACTATGCACATCTCTTATATAAAACATGCAGGCATCCTACTGTGCTCAAGCCTTAGAGAGATGCAGAGGTCACAGCACTTTCTATAATTAAACAGGAGTTTTATTACAATGTTTCTATAGTCTGCAACTGCACAATTTCTGCTTATTTTTAGCTTCTTTGTCTCAGCTGTTGTAGACCAGGCCAGATACCATCAAAACATTTCAAGAAAGCAGTCTGGACTCTAAATTTGCGAGTTGTTTTAAGCAGGTGCAGAGTGGATAATCCAGGAGTGATGCAGCTGGCCCAGCCAATTAGTGTTAAGCGCAATAGAATTTATTTGCAAGATTACCAAATGAAATGCAAAAAAAAACCAGAATATTGAATAACTTAATCTATCCAAACACCCAACAGATTATCCCAACTTAATGATGCTGTTCCAAATATTTGCAACAATCCTCATAAATACTCCTTTGCAAAAAAAAGGACAAATCTAACACAGGTTCTTACAGGAGAGAGAAAGAGAGAAGGCAGAGAGATTCAGCACGGAATACCTTCTGTCACATAGCTGTTTCTTGGACCCAGCAGCCTCAATACTGACGGACTTCTTTCAGTGAACAGCCAGACTGCTAAAACCAAACTAAAGCAGACAAATTCTGTGTTGGGGTTACTGATACTCTTATTTTCATTGTACAAGTTTTTTTTTAACTTGAAAGCATTCTCAAGTAGTTCAACCCAGACATTTCAGAATCACAGCTTTTACAAACTCTCTGCAAAAAAAGCCAAGGACAGCATAACCCTATTAAAGGAGCAGCATCATCACCCAACCATCATATCCAAGCTTAACTAACAGCACAACAAACAGTCATCAAATTGCCAAACACCAAACTATTGTATAAGGTAATGGCTCTGAAGTAGGTAATTAGATTAGATTAGATTAGATTAGATTAGATTACTTATGTTAAATTGAACTATGGAACCTGATGAGGTTGCACAATTTTTGGTGGAGATATTTGAGTTGCACATGAGTACCTGAAGAGAACAAATATATTCTATGCATCTTCATAGAATAAACTATACCAATTAATATCACTTATTAAACTATTTACTACATGTAGCTCATCTCTTTAGATGCACTAGTACGCTATTCTCTACAGTTGAAGAGATATGGATAATGATAAACAAAGTGTGACAGGGAAGGATAGAACATGACGCAAAAGTGAGGACTGCAGATGCTGGAAATCAGAGTCTAGATTAGAGTTGTGCTGGAAAAGCACAGCAGGTGAGGTAGCATCCGAGGAACGGGGAATCAACATTTTGGGCAAAAGCCTTTCATCAGGAATGAAGGCAGGGAGCCTCTGGGGTGGAGAGATAAATAGGAAGGGGGTGGGTGTCTTGGAGATGTTCTCTAAAACACTCTGCAAGAAGGCGTCCAGTCTCCCCAGTGTAGAGGAGATTGCATCGGGAGCAACGGATACAATAAATGACATTGGTGTATGTGCAGGTGAAACTTTAATGGATGTGGAAGGCTCCTTTGGGGCCTTGGATGGAGGTGAGGGAGGAGATGTGGGCGCAGGTTTTGCAATTCCTGCAGTAGCAGGGGAAGGTGCCAGGGCGGGAGGGTGGGTTGTTGGGGAGCGTGGACCTGACCAGGTAGTCACGGAGGGAATGGTATTTGCGGAAAGCAGAAAAAGGTGGGGAGGGTAATATATCTCTGATGGTGGGGTATGTTTGGAGGTGGCAGAAATGTCAGCAGATGATGCGGTTCATTCGAAGATTCGTAGGGTGGAAGGTGAGGACTAGGGGTTTCTGTCCATGTTACGGTTGGAGGGGTGGGATTTGAGGGCGGAGGTGCGGGACGTGGAAGAGGTGCATTGGAGGGCAGAGATATGGATAATGATAAACAAAGTGTGACAGGGAAGGATAGAACATGACGCAAAAGTGAGGACTGCAGATGCTGGAAATCAGAGTCTAGATTAGAGTGGGAAGGGAAATTGCGGCCTTTAAAGAAGGACGCCATCTGGTGTTCTGTGGTGGAACTGGTCCTCCTGGGAGCAGATATGACAGAGGTGGAGGAATTGGGAATACAGGATAAGATTGTTGCAGGAGGTAGGGTGGGAAGAGGTGTAATCCAGGTCACTATGCGAGTCGGTGGGTTTGTAAAAAATGTCAGTGTCAAGTCGCTCGTCATTGATGGAGATGGAGAGGTCCAGGAAGGGAGGGAGGTATCAGAGATGGTCCAGGTAAATTTAAGGTTGGGTTGGAATGTGTTGGTGAAGTTGGTGAAGTCAGGAGCACGAGGTGACCCTGATGCAGTCATCAATGTAGTGGAGGAAGAGGTGGGAACTGGTGCTAGTGTAACAATGGAAGATAGACAATTCTACGTAGGCGACAAAGAGACAGGCATAGCTGGGGCCCATGCGGGTGCTCATGGATACCCCTTTCATCTGGAGGAAGTGGGAGGATTTGAAGGAGAAATTGTTTAGGGTGAGGACCAGTTCAGCCAAACAAATGAGAGCGTCAGTGGAAGGGTACTGTTGGGGCATCAGGAGAGGAAGAAATGGAGGTGTTGGAGGCCCTGGTGATGGCGGATGGAGGTATAGAGGGATTGGATGTCAATGGTGAAGATGAGGCACTGGGAGCCAGTGAAACGGAAGTCTTGGAGGAGGTGTAGGGTGTGGGTGGTGTCTTGAACATATGTGGGGAGTTCCTGGACTTAGGGGGCTAATCTAGGGATAGAACATTAGCAGAGTTTCAAAATTAGAAAATGATACAAGGAAAGACTCTTTATCTGGATATGCAGAGCATTCATAATAAAATATATGACTTGATAGCATAAATAGAAATAAATAATTATGACTTGATAGCCATTTCAGCAATGAGTTTTCAAGGGAATCAAGGTGCACATCATCCTGACTTGGAACTGTATTGATCTTCCTCACGGACAATGGGTCAGAATCCTGGAATGCCCACCCCAACAGCATCGCTGATGTCACTATACCCCAAAGACTGCAGCAGTTCAAGAAGACTACTCCTCATTATCAGGCAAGGAGTGATGAGTTATAAATGTCTGGCCTAGTCAATGACACCCACATACCAACAACAAACAAAATGAACATCGTATGCATTTGCTTGGTATTGGAAGGAGGCTCAGTAAAAGTTGGTGGGATAACTAAGGGCTTTTGCCCAAAACGTCGATTTTACTGCTCCTCGGATGCTGCCTGAATTGCTGTGCTCTTCCAGCACCACTAATCCAAAATCTGGTTTCCAGCCTCTGCAGTCATTGTTTTTACCCAGTAATGAGAGATGTCCTTATTCAGACAATCAAGCTGTAGAATCAGTTTGCATATAGATTTAAAAAAAAAGAAAGTAATCTGTTAGTGTATCATTTAGGTCCTTAAGAGTAGATATACTGTAGACCAGAGCAGACAGGAAGATACAATGGTGGTTTGTAAGAAAAGCCACAATAATTACAGGTGACTTCAATCTTCATATCAATTGAATAAATCAAATTGACAAAGACTGCCAGGAAGATGAGTTAATATAGTGTATTCGGGACAATTTCTTAAAGCGGTTTGAGTCAACACAGAGGGTTATTTCAGATCTAGCAATATGCAATGAGACAGGATTAATAATGACCTCATAATAAATGAGCTTCTAACAATCAAGGATCATGACATGATCGAATTTTACATTAAGAGGGTGAGAAATGAGTCAGGGCTAGTGCCTTCAACTCAATTAAAGACAATTCAAGGGTATGAAGACAGTGTTGGCAAAAGTGAACTAGGAAAAATGCAACATTGGAGGAACTGTGGCAAACCATTTAAGGAATTATTTCATATCTCTCATCAAAGTATGTATTCCGTTAAGAAATAAAGACTCAATATGAAGGATGCAAAATTCATAGCTAGCTAAGGATGTTAGGTGTTATCAAACCGAAAGAAAAAAATGTTCAGCACTGTGAAGATTAGCAATGAGTCAGAAAATTAGACAGATGTTAGAAACCAGAAAGGAATCACTCTAAATAGAAGAAAATCAGATGAACAAAAATAGGAGTTTGAAATATGAAAACAAACAGCGAGAGTTTCCACTAGTATTTAAAAAGAAAAAAAAAGTATAGCTAAAGTGATTGTTGATCACTTAGAGGTTGAGACTGAGGAATAAACAATGGGAAAGAAGAAAATGGCAAAAGCATTGGACATACATTTTGTGTCTTTTCCCATTATACCAATCATTTAAAAAATTGCAAGAATACTTGATAATCAAGAGGTAAAATGGAGAGAGGAATTCACAACAATTATCATCACGAGAAAAAGGTTTACTAATAAATATTGTAGAACTAATGGTCAACAAGACACCAAGAACGCATGGCCTGTCTCCTATAGTCTTAATAAAATTTGCAGTCGATATTGTAGATTCTGATGGCCCCAGCTGATTGGAACAGTGCAAGTGTGACACTTCTATTCATAAACAAGACACAAAAAAGGCAACTATAAATCGATGACCTTAATATAAGGGAAAGGCAAGAATCTATTATTCAGGAGATAGTAGGACATTTAGAAAATCATAAAATAATCCAACAAAGTAAATGTGTTTAGGTAAAAAGAAAATCATGTTTGACCAAATTATTAGAACTTTTTGACCAATTAATAAGAAAGGTGTGATGAGGGCACAAGATATCTTCAAGGGATTTTTAAAAGGTCCAGTGACTGGGCAAAAATTTGACAAGTGGAGTTGAAGTGTGAGGTCATCACTTTGGGAAGAAAAATCAAAAGGTAGACTATTACTTAAACGGTGAGAGATTCCAAAAGAAAAGTGCAGTTTAGAGGGATCCAAACGTTCCTGCACATGAAGCACAACTTACTGGCATGCAGGTACAGCAAAAAAAATTTAAGACATAGAATTTTGGCCCTTTTGCTTGGGTTTTGAGTTTGAAAAGTGTTGATTCGATTGTACAGGTTGTTGCTGAGGCAGCACCTGGAATACTGTGTACAGTTTTGGTCCCTATTTTAAGAAAGGCTGCATTCATCATGGAGACAGCTCAAAAGAGATTCAAAAGGTTGATTCCTAGGATGAATAAAATGGAAAAACTTGAAAGGGTTCAGAAAAGATTTACAAGGATGTTGCCATGTTTGGAGGATTTGAGCTCTAGGGAGAGGTTGAATAGGATAGGGCTGTTTTTCCTGGAGCGTCAGAGGCTGAGGGGTAACCTCATAGAGGTTTGTAAAATCATGAGGGGCATGGATAGGATAAACAGACAAAGTCTCTTCCCTGGGGTGGGAGAATCCAGAACTAGAGGGCATAGGTTTAGTGTGAAAGAAGAAAGATATAAAAAAGACCTAAGGGGCAACGTTTTCATGCAGAGGGTGGAACGTGTATGGAATGAGCTGCCAGAGGAAGTGGTGGAGATTAGTACAATTGCAATATTTAAATGGCATCTGGATGGGTATATGAATAGGAAGGGTTTGGAGGGATATGGGCAGGTGGTACTGGATTCGGTAGGGATATCTGGTTGGCATGGACAAGTTGGACCGAAGGGTCTGTTTCCATGCTGTTCATCTCTATGACTCTAAGAATGGCTAAACAGGTTAGATCTTTTGCTATTCGTGTTTAGAAGAATGACAGTGATCCTACTGAAATATATAAGATTCTCAGGGCTTGAAAGGTAAAATGTTGAGATGTCTCCACTATCAGTATCAAATTAGGGGACATAATTACAGAATAATTGGGCACTTATTTAAATCTAATTTGCAAAGGAGTTTCTTCTCTCAAAGGGAATTCTCTCCCACAGAGAGCAGTGAAGGCTCCATCACTGAAAGGAATATTGTTGAAATATTAGGATATTGACAACAATGAGGAGGTGGCCTGAAAGAGGAATTGAGGCCTGGCGCAGGTCAGATATGATTTTACATAATGGTGTGGCAGGTTGGAGGATGGATTGCCTACTCCTGCTTCTAGTTTTCACATTGTTATGTCAATGAGGCATACTTAGATTTCCAAATGGTATTCAACAAGGTATTATATCAAATGTTACTTCATAAAGTTAGATGTCAATCTATAGGAAGTAACATTTAGCATGGGTATAGGATTGGCCAGCTAATAGGAAGTAGAGAAAGGGGATGATTAGACCATTCTGACACAGACATTTGCCACTGGGAAGAACTACCAAAGGGTTTGAGGCCTCAATAATTTATGATCTATCTTGATAACATAGAAAAAAGAATTACTATATAGTAACATGATTTTTTTGAATGCACACAGATAGGTAGAAAAATAAGTTGCCAGATTCAAAAGGCGTTTAGAAAGGTTAAGTGGATGAGTAGAAACCTTGGTAAAGGAACATAATGTGGCAAAAAGTAAATGTTTCATTAAAACAGAGGAAAACATTGAACCCTGCAGTCTACACTCCTGACCTGTGCCTTGTAGATGGTAGTCAGGCTTTGGGGAGCCAGGAGGAGAGTTAATTGCTGCAAGACTCCTAGCCTCTGTGCTGCCCTTTAGCAATAGTATACATATGGCTAGTCCAATTCAGTTTCTGGTCAATAATAATCCCAGCATATTAATACTTGAGGATTCACAATTGTAATGCCATTGATGGGTATATGTAAGATTCTCTCTTGTTAAAGATGATGATTGCCTGGTAATTGTGTGGCATGAAGTTACTTAATAGTTATCAACCCAAGTCTGAAAGTTGACCAAATATTGCTGCACATTAATATCTTATGAATGATGTTGAACATCCTGCAATTATCAGTGAACATCCCAATTCTGACCTTATCATGGACAGTAGGTTATTATGAAGCAGGTAAAGATGGTTGAGCTGAAGACATTACCTTGAAGACGTCCTACTGCAATGTTGAAGACTGACACTATTAGCCTCCAACAACCATAATCTCTTTCTTGGTGTCATGGATGACTTCTATCAGTGGAGAGTTTCCCCGGTTTCTGTTAACTCTATATTTGCTCGGGTACCTCAATGCCATATGCAGTTAAATGATGCATTTGTGTCAAAGGTGGCAACTCTACCTCATAATCGCTGACATTTTTTTTTTATTTTCCATGATTGGACCAAGGCTGTAGTGAAATCAGGAGCTGAGTAGCCATGACAGTACACAAACTGAGCAGAATAATGCTGAGTAGGTGTCATATGATAGCACAGTCACTGAAACCTTCCATAACTTTGCTGATATTTGAAAATAGACTGGTAAGGTGATAATTGGACATACAGATTAGATTAGATTACTTTACAGCGTGGAAACAGGCCTAACAAGTCCACACCGACCCGCCGAAGCACAACCCACCCATAACCCTACATTTACCCCTTACCTAACACTACGGACAATTTAGCATGGCCAATTCACCTGACCTGCACATCTTTGGACTGTGGGAGAAAACCGGAGCACCGGAGGAAAGAATGTGGAAACTCCAGACAGTCAGTCGCCTGAGGAGGGAATTGAACGCGGGTCTCTGGCACTGTGAGGCAGCAGTGCTAACCACTGTGCCACCGTGCCGCCCATAAATCTGCAATCTGCAGATCGGTGAGGATGAGGTTAAGTATGTTATTCCTTCTTATTCTTTCTCTTAGGTTCTGCCACAGACTCAGTGTAGTAAATGTGTTTTTGAGGGCTTGCTCTGATAAGTCAGTAGTTGTACTTCTGAACCACTGTGGTTGATAGCCATTGAAGCTTCTCCACCTAGAGTATATTCTGTATTTGACACCCTCAGTGTTCCTTCCAACTGACGTTCAGTTTAAGGGAATACTGAGTCATCAGAGGAATACATGATGGAAGTGGTAAGTGGTAATCAGCAGGAGGTTTCCATGTCCATGTTTGAACTCATATCATTGAATTTCAGGCAGTCTGAAGTCAATGTTGAAAGTTCTCAGGGCAGCTCCCTCCTGAATCTGTTGCCGCCTTTTGTGGAACTATACTGTTGGTTGGGCAAAACATACTGAGGGATAGTGAAATTGATTTCAAAGAAATTACCTGTAAGTTGTGACTCTGTATATATGACCATGTGAAGCTGTTATTGGACCAGTCTGCAGGGACAGCTCTCCCAATATTGACACAAACTCCCAGATGTTGCAATATCTACTGGGCTGGGTTTGATATTAATGATGTTGTCTGGTCTGCTTGGTTCCACTTCTTATTGACATTTGGTTCATTTTGATACAGGTACATTATTATCTTGATTCATTTCAGAGAGCACATTCCCTCTACCACCAACGCTCAGTAGCAGTGAAAAGTACTGCCTACTGGATGCACCATAGTAATTCATCAAAGATCCTCAGACAGCATCTTCCAAACCCATGACCACATCCATCCAGAAGCACAAGGGCAGCATATACATGGGAACACCACCACCTGCAAGTTCTCCGCCAAGCCACCCACCATCTGAACTCGAACTCCCTCTCTAATGGCATTGTGGATCAACCAAAGTGCATAGACTGCAGCGGTTCATGAAGGCAGCTAGCAGTGGCCAGCCAGTAATGCCCACATCCCATGAATTAATAAGAAAAATGGTGCCAGACCTGCAGTGTTTTGCAAGCAATTTCTATTTTTCTTTCAGATTTCCAGCACCCACAGTTCTTTGCTTTATTTCAGCTATAATCTTATTGATTGTCAAAGCAGGTTCAAAAGGTCTAATCGCCTCTTCCTTAATTTTTGTGTTCTTGATTGGAATAGAATCCTTTCGGAACTAATTCAAGCTAGTAATATACATAATTTTAAGGGGGGATTGGACAGATATGAGAGAAAAACAATTGGTGAGAAAAACAATTGAGCTAAAGTTCTGTGTATTTCATTTTGAACAATTGGGTCAGATATTTTAGTTATTTTTTTTCCCAACCATTTCATTTTAATGTTCTTACTCCATGCTTAGAAATACCTTCTCAAAATACCACACTGAAAAGTGAAATGTTCTAGTTTTCAATTTATATTATTGAGCTCAAGAAATGACAAGTGTTTGCCAGGTCAGGTTTTAGAGTTTTAAAGTAAAAAGTATAACTCTGATGTGCTTAGAAATTATTTGTGCTGTTCCAATTAGCACATTAACTGATACCAGTTTATTATTTGGAACCATATTATATCAATTATCTAATTGTGTCTCATACTTTTGGATCAAGAGTATATTTGTGAAGTGCCAATGACTGAAAGCAATCCAAAAGGTTTTATCATAATGTCCTAAAGCCTTTTGCATTTTGCATGCAATACTGATGTAACCTTATTGATAAAGAGATGGCTTGTCTTCACAGATCATTTTAAATTTCCTGACAGATTTTTCAGAAATTTTAAATGTAAATGTAATACCCATTGAGCAAGAGCTGGCCTATAAAATACTGAAATACTGCCTATAAAGTATAAATAAATTTTATTTTGAAAAATACAGACAAATATTCAATAAATGGTAAAGATGTCAGTGTTCAACTGCTTTGTTTAAGTAAAACGGTTACCTCAGCTTATGGATTGCAGAAGTCAAGAATGAAAAAAGCTTACCCCAGGCTTCAGGAAATGAAGAAGGGTGCAGAAAATCAATGTTTTCTGAATAAATAGCCTGTCTGCTCTGCTCTTTCAAAAACTACCCAGCACATATAATCGCTGACTAGTACATATTGCAAGCATTCTCTTCAGTGTTGCTTCAAATAGTTCAATCAATTTGAATCTGCACATATAGCCTTACTTGCATTTGCATTCACTTTAATCAATAGTGATCATCTGTGCTTCTCCTATCGGCTCATTGGAGGAAGACTTTCTCCAACGCAAAGTAATTCCATGCAGAAATTCACACATCAAATTGTGTAAGTCCAAATTAATGAAAATTATATCAAAATGTCAACACGTACATCAAACAATCCACAATTTCTAAATTGTGTTTTTTTTTGCATATTTGCTAAAAGAAAATCTATCAAAGTTGCAGTTCAGTTTACAAAATGCTATTTATTAAACAACGCAAAGATCATAAAATATTATCCCCTAAATGTTGTGTACTGATGATTTTAGCACTATAATGCTGAGTAGTTAATGTGACACATCTTGCTGTAGATTGAACAAAAAGAAACAGCTACATGGCACGTTAGCTTCAAGTGTTTATTGGTAAAGTTTATCAAAACTCACAATTGGCTAGATTTTATGAGCTAGGGAGAATGGAGATTGGTTTTGGAGCCCCAACACAGAAATCCAGAAGTTGGTGCAAATCTGCTCCTGTGGAGACAGATCACCCAGCACTGTTTAACAGGCTCAACTGGTAAGGTAGGCCCGTGTGCAAGAGGTTCGGTCAGTCAAATAGCCATCAACCTTCTGCTGCCTGCAGTGTCAGTGGCCACTGTCGGGACTACAGCAAGCTGGGTTGATTGAATTCCTGAATATTAATCCATTAGGAAAACCAGTAAACTCTATGAAAAATCCTGTCCTCTCAAATTTGAAAAGATCGACTCTGAAAAGGAGGAGCACACAGAAATTATTTCTGCTCTTGTCTTTGAGTGACACAGGTGACACAGTTGAGGAGTATGGCCTCTTGGGAAATTGAGCTTCTTAGTTACCATACAGATTGTTGTCCTCTGGTCCAATACTTCAAAATGCCCAGACCCACTGTTCTAACATGGTGCATTTTCTTTCTTTTGTTGTCCTTGATCCAAATATCAAGGACAACGACCCAGAGAACAAATTGCAGTGTACATTCTTTCCTATTCTAGGCAAGCAATCAAAGCTTAGAAAATTCCCCTTCAACATACTATAATTACACAAAAAAAGTGCTATGCTGTAGTTATTTTTATAGTATCCCCTCAGACAGTCTGTCAGCAATGTGGTGAACAGTATCAAAATCTATGTCAAGTATATGTTTAGATCCGCACCCACTCGTAATAAATTTCAAGCTGAACAAATTTCAAACTCATTTATCTATGTAAATCCCTGAATCAAACAAACTCACTGTAATGCATGTAAGCACATAATTCAGACAAACATTTGTTCCCTTGTTTTCAACTCTTGCATTGATGTTGCTGAAACAATGATGAATATATCACAATGATCTTAATTTTCTTGTACTTTCATCTGGCCATTGGATAAGTGTAGTTCACCGAAAATGCACAGCTTAGTGTTATCCATGACTTAGTTGTTAGCATATTTACTTTTCAATCCAGAGTTCAAGTCCCACTCCAGATCTGAATCATACAAATCAAGGTTGATATTGATATTTGTATTACTGCGGGAGCACTTCCCTGATTGGAGTTGCTGTCTTTTGGATAAGATGCTATGAGGCCTGTTTGCCTGCTTTGGAGGAGGCAATGGATCGTATGGCACTATTCAAAGAAGATGAAGGAATAATCTCTTCTGCTTTAGGCTATGCGTCTTTCTCAGTCAACATCACAAAAATATTCAGATGATCTGGTCATTATCAGCTTGTCGCTTGTGGACATCAATACCGTCTCTTGCTCCCTACTCTACAATTTGACTGCAATTTTTTATCAGTTGCAAAGTATTTTGAGAAGTTCAGTGGTAATGAAGTGTGCCATACAAATACAAATGTTTATTTTCTTCTTTCTAAACATTGACCTGATTACACTGGAGTTTGATGGATCGCTTCATTTGATTTTGAACATTTGTAATATTGGTGCTTGTACACTCTTTAACATATTCTTGCATCTTGAGAAGGAGGTACGGATACAAATACAGTGACAATTTCCATGCCTGAAATTTCATGGGGAAAACACAAGAAATAACATAGACCTATCTTTTAAATCTTCTCTTGCCTGGCTGCTCTCCCCAATACTAGCCTTTTAGGAACAACATTGTTTTCATCTCTGTAGTCTAAGAAACATCCATTAACCATTAATCTCTGTCTCTGTCCTTCAAGCAACCTGCTATGCATGCAAGCTGCATGGCTTTGGAAGAAAGTACACACATTTATATAGCACCTCCGTGGTGTCAGGATTTTGAAACATTTTAAATTAATCAATCATAATCATGGTTGTTGGAAACACAACATCTGATTTGTACAAATTGCAATCCCTAAAATAGCTCTAAATTAATCACTACATTGTATGTTTTATTAACATTTGTTGATGGATAAATCTTGGTTAAGGAGAAATCCCCTGTACCTTTTTCATTAGTGCCATAGAATGTTTACTTCCACCAGAAAGGGAAGGGACCTCCATATAACTTTCATCTTTCCAAATCAGGTCCTTAAATTTTTGGACCATTCTTGAGCAAGCAATATAATGAGTCACAAGCAAGAGCGCTACCATTGAATCAAGGTTAACAACTACACTGCATGCATAATCATCCTTGGCAGTCCCTCACAAATGAGGATGACTCTCTTCCACTCTCAGGGTGAGTCCATAGTTGACTGTACAGATCAATATGGCCACCACAGGCTCTGTTACACTTGGGGCGGTCATGGAAAGGGGTGGGCAAGGTGTTGTTGTGGCAGTGCACTCTTTGTGTTGTTTTCATCTGGATTCCACTTTTTCCCAACAGCAAGTTTCAGGTGCTCGATGCCTTCCTGGATGCAACTCCTCCACTTTGGATGGTCTTGGACCAGTGCTTCCCATGTGTCTGTGGGAATACCGCACATTGCCAGTGAGGCCCTGAGGGTATCACTGAATCACCTCCTCTGTCCACCGGGGCCACCCCTTCTATTTCGAAGCTGGGAGCAGGGCACCTGCTTGGGGAGTCTCATGTTAGTCATGTGGACGATGTGCCCAGCCAATTGAAGCTGATCATGGGTAGTCAGTGCCTTTATATTGGGGATATTGGCCTGGTTGGAGACATTGGTGTTACTGCAAATTTCTTCCCAGCTGATTTGCAGGATCTTGCGCAAGTACCATTGGTGATACTGCTCCAGTGCCTTGAGGTGTCTCATGCAGATCATTCACATCTCAGAACCATGTAGGAGGGTGGGGACTACCACAGGTCTGTAAACCTTCATCTTGGTGTTGGATCTGATATTATGGCCCTCAAACATCCTTTTCTTCAAGCAGCTGAAGGTGGCGCTGGATTTCTTCATCAATAGCTGCTCTGACCAGCAAAGGTATTGGAAATGCTCAACTTTCTCTAAGGCCATCGAGTGGACCTTGATGATTTTAGGTAGCATTCAACACACTCACAATATACTGTAAACACATTTTTAAAATTTTTGATTGTGGACTGAAGTGGCAATGCATTGCTTAAAAAAAGATTATGGAAGAGATTTTAACACTTTTTAAAAGCCATTTACTAAAAAATCATTTTGAGGGATGTTTACACTGCTGCTCTGTTCAACTATTGGGGTAGGACTTTTGCAGGAAGGGGATGTGTACAAAATGAGATTTGGTTGGCTCCATGTAGCTGATTGATTTGTAGAGTGGTAACCAGTTGAGAATTTGGGTGTGGCATTTGTAGATAACAAAGGTGAAGGAAAATATTATATTGCACTATATTGCACTAAAGCCAATGCATTGAAAATGGCAATGGATTTCCTCTAGATGTTAGCGTTGACCTCTCAAGTCTTAAAGTTTTTTCAAAACCCAGATTGATTGAGTTGATGAGTAAACTGGTGGTAGCATTGCCTGATGCTGTTAGGAAATTATGAAAGTGATTGAGATACTGGTATGGCAGTTGGATTTGATGAAAATACAAGAGAGACCAGGTACTCCATGTGGTGAAACATTAGATTCAGGCCGTGTTCGGTTACAGTTAAAGCTGTTTGACCATGAGGAAAAGATGAAGAAACTTGAGAGGACAGGGAAAAGACAGGGAAACAACAAAGAAGGATAAGGAAAGGCACAATAAGGAAATGTTTACATTTGCAAAGGCCCCGTCCAAATTTTGAAAATAAAACAGATATGTGAAGGCATTCTTCATATCATTTGAGAAAATTGCTGGACAAATGAATAAGCAAACAAAGGCTGGATACTGTTCATTCAAAATTTGTTCACAAGTAAAGCACAGGAAATGTATGCTTTGTCACCAGAGGAGGTTTCTCAGGTGTATGATCTTATTATAAAAACTATGTTGGCAGCATACATAGTGTCTGAGTATTATAGATAAAAATGTGTTCCTCTTTTACTTTTCTTCTTATCTATTTGTGTGTTTTTAAAATTAGATTATTTACTGTGTGGAAACAGGCCTTTCGGCCAAACAAGTCCATACCGACCCTCCGAAGAGCAATCCACCCAGACCCATTCCCCTACATTTACCCCTTCACCTATCACTATGGGCAATTTAGCATGGCCAATTCACTTAACCTGCACATTTTTGGACTGTGGGAGGAAACCGGAACATCCGGAGGAAACCCACGCAGACACGGGGAGAATACGCAAACTCCACACAGACAGTTTGCTTGAGGCGGGAATTGAACCCGGGTATCTGGCGCTGTAAGGTAACAGTGCTAACCACTGTGCCCCCGTACCACCCTAAGAGTTTAAGGAAAACATAGGCAAACCTATATTGAATTTGAATGAGCTAAACTAAGTAATTTTGACAGATGATTTTGTAGTGATTGACACAACATTAGTCAGGTGGGTCTCCTAGAATTTGAGTTTCTTGATTGGGGTTGTTAATCTGGTCCAATCGGGGAGCCCTGGCTGACAGATATAAACAGGAGCACCAATGGTTCTGCTCACTCAGTGAGCTGGCTATGATGGACTGGTTCAGTGTCAAGGACTCTGCACGTGTAAATAAAGGGTACTTGGTTAAGGGATACCGGCCTCTGCGCAGTTATTTCAGATATGCATATTACAAAATGAAGATCTTAGGAAGATTATTCCCTGAGGGAAAATGAACAACTCTTTAAACTCTGTAATAAGAGCCTATGCTGAGGTCCAAAGAGTCACAACTCTAGACAGGTAGCAATAAAGACTGATGATTATGAGAATTTCTGAAAGAAAAAATGGTTTGCTCAGTCTTAGACCTGTGGATACAGTTTCTAACATCCAATGATACAAAGGATCCTGAAGTTATGTAAGGTGGTCAATGGATATGACCCAGGGTATTATCTGGCCATTGATCTGTCTGTCTTCAAGATCTGCCATAGATATAGTTATAAGCCTTTTCCTTTGAGCATACCTGATAAGGTACTACTTACATTAGTTCTCATAACACAAGAGCAATGTGTGAGTAACAGTGTTGAACTATTCAGAAGGTTTTTATTACAGCTCCTGGTATCTTCATATATTGCAATTATGAGCACTGTAGTGTCTGGGCAATTTTAATAAGTGTCAGCATGCAAGTGGCCGCAGTAAGATAAAGACTAGGACCATTATACCATCAGCTCACGTGTTATATCGTGGTGATGATATGAGCTTTTCTTATCCTATAAAGTTATGTTGCACTGTAACTGTGGGATACAATATAGCAGTCATCAACTGAAATGGCAAGGGTGAGAAGGCATAATTCCGATGACATTCTTGAATATGGGCCCAGATATTCCTGTCAGTGAACAAATGATGTTAACCAATCATTATACTTAACCACTGACAAGTTTTCTATCAGTATTTGGAATGCTACTTGTTGGTTGCTTGATATCCCAAATCTGAAATCCTGGGAAGAAATCAGGAAGCAATGTGGAATTGCAATGAATGTTGTGCTTCCTTAACCAATCAGTTTTTGGAAATCTGATTGAAACATACAGAGTGTAAACTAGGAAATGGACATTTGAAATTTTAAATGAGTGCAAATCATCCACATCTAACAAAATTCTCCACAATGACAGCAATGAAGACAAGTGAAAGAAAAGTGAAAAAATACAGAAGTTATTTTGTAATTGTTAAGCTATCCAACAACAATTGAAGTCTAGAAGAAAGAGACATAACACTCATTAAAGTTGATTTCCAGAGCCAGGGAGGCTGTTTACAGTTATTGGGCTATATCATACAATCCAAAATTAATTTAGATAGATTCCCTACAGTGTGTAAACAGGCCCTTTGGCCCAACCAGTCTACATCGACCCTCCGAAGAGCAACCCACCGAGACCTTTATCCCCTCTGACTAATGCACCTAATACTATGAGTAATTTAGCATGGCCATTTCACCTGCACATCTTTGGACTGTGGGAGGAAACCAGAGCACCTGGAGGAAATCCATGCAGACACAGGGAGAATGCGCAAACTCCACACAGACAGTCACCCAAGGCTGGAATCGAATCTGAGACCCTGGTGCTGTGAGGCAGCAGTGCTCACCACTGAGCCACCGTGCTGCCCCAGTATTTCAATTCAGAGATTATGTGATGGATTTTTTAAGGAGTGACAATCTCACACAGCTCTGTATTTCTGACAGGAGATTCTGATCAGGGCTCCTTTAGAAATACCGAGCTGTACTTCCATTCTCACAGGTCACTCAGAACGTAGAAAAGGTGAGGGTAGGTAGCCACACTGCTGTTCTCTGCAGCCGGTGGCCATACACTGAACTTTAAAGGTCCAACATCAGAGAAAACCATTTTGCCAGCTGGTGTGAAATGGAAGTACAATAAACAAGTGACAGGTTCGGGCAGAGAGGATCAGATGCCTTATTAGTAAGGGGCAGGATGCCAGTTCAATAGAGATCAGAAAGGTAGGATCAAAAGCAAGGAGGATGACAGTGACAAGTGGATGGGAGAAGATTGCCAAGAGGTAGAGTGCCAGGTTGCAAAGTCACAATGAAACCAGCAAAGTGAAGGAGTGTTTAGGGTAGATTGGAGTGAGAAAGAAATGTCAGGTCTGGTGAGAGTCTGGGTGAATACAGGTATAGTGGCATGGAGGGATGAGGTGGGGGTTTTGTATCTGGCAGTAGAGGATGGTGTCAGTTTTGAAAGAAAAGGCAAGGGCACTCCTTCCCTGACTCTCTGTGGGGGCATAGGTGCCGAGTAGGGAATGGGGGGGAATTCAAATTCAGCAGCAGTGAAAATGTGCGTAAGGTCTGAGCAATGAAGACAAGTATGCAAAATGCCTCCTTAACCACCCTGCGTCCCTGTGATATATGCTTCAAAGAATTTTGTACCTGAACCAGTGAGTCTCTCTGTTCTACAACACTACGCAGGCCCTTACCATTATTTGCCACAAGATAGAAGTCACACGATAGCAGGTTATAGTCCAACAGTTTAGTTGAAATCATAAGCTTTTGAAGTGCTGCTCCTTCACCATGTGAAGTGGAGGGAAGTGCACAGGCACATAATTTATAGGCAGAGAGATCATGGCAAGATAATTCCAGGTAATTAAGAGTGTCAACCGATAAGTACAAATAGTGTGAGTGAAGTGTCGATGCTGAATGACAAGTCCTTGTAAGTGATCAAAAGTGTTTAATAATATGAGTAGAATGTCAATAGCTGAATGACAGATGAAGGGCGTGACTGGACCTGCTTAGCAGTGGAGCCTTTAACATGCACCCTAGGGGTGCATGTTTGCACCTGGATGAGCTAGACATGCCAAGGGACTTCTTGCTAGAGGCAGGTTAGTTCTTTATGGCTTGAACTCCAGAGGGTCAGTGCAGGGCAGGCAAGGTGGAGAGCGATGCCTTTGAAATGTCCCAAGAGGAGGCTTCTTTCTGTGTGTGCCTTCTCCTGTGGCCCCCTGCCGTGTCTCCATGTGAAGATGGAGTGTTTCAGAGATTCCCCGTCCTTGTGCTGCCATGGCTTCAGTGCTGAGGACTGATGGCTGAAGCAGGCATGTGTGTGTATCCAGCAGAGTGTGAGGGTGCTGGATCTGGTTTTCCATAGTTGAACTAAACTATTCCTAGGGTCAGCTAGATAGTCACATCACTTGGATGACATGTAATGTTGCAGCTTCTTGGCAATAAGAGCCATTGCCTCCCTTATACCTATACCACCACTTCACCCCCACCCGAGCCCTTGCCTCCATACATGCAAACAAACTCCCTCATTACTGATAGCACAGGGTCCTCTCTTGCCTGAGGTGGTAACTGGTCACTGACAATCCTCTGAGTGCAGACAATAGTGAGACTGGAAGAACATGAGCCATGATGGGAGGTAGGTTCAGTCACAGAGTGAATGCAGAGTGTGGCACTTAGCTGGCACAGCAGAGAAGGTGAGTGACTTCCTTATGGCACTGCTGGCGGTTCGACCAGACTACGGAGATGGAACTGACTCAGGTGATAAGCTCAGGCCAAACTTCCAGATACTACCTGTTCTCTAGAACCTGTGGGAGCATTGTAGTGCCAACCTCCCGTTCTCTGACACATTCACAATCCATCCTTGAGCGATCAGGTCAGTTTGGAAATGTCAGTGCTCATCTGGGTGCACAGCATGGGTGCAAGTGAAGTTGGTCTGTTGGTGGAGATCGGCTGATTGGGATGTTCTTCTGGGAACAGAGTGTATTGAGGTCAGAATCAGACATGAGGATGTCATGGGAGCGGTGGGGTGGGGGGGGGGGGGGGGAATCAATCATTAATGCAATGTATTTGGTAAGATAAAGTAAGAGAAAACTCGCAAAGCCTAACAGAATTCCCTCCAGAAAGTTGAATGCAACTCTGACTTAAAAAACAAGATTCAGCCCAAACAAGATTCAGCCTAGACTTTTTCCATTTCTTCTCTTCTACCTCATTATTCTATCTTCTCAGTTTGATTTGGGGGCTCTCACCTCTCATAACCATTCTGTTTGTACAGCTTTATTTGTAGAAAATGTTGGAATTCTTTTTGTCATTCTTGAGATTCCTTCATCATATAATTTTCATAAGCTTTCATGAACTTTTTTTTGCACTTTCTCATATTCTCTTTTATTTTCATTTCTCTTTTGTCATTTTGCCTGTTGTTCTATATCTCTACTTCAAATTTAATTTGAATCTAAACTATTTATTTATCTGGAGCTTCTGAAATTTGATTAAGTATATATATCATGAAACAACAAATTGCATGAGACAATGGGTTACATTTCGTTGTATTTAAAACAGATAAGCAACTACTGGCACATTTAAAGATATCTTCATAATTTAAGGTAAAGGAGGAAAATCTATCTTGATACCGAATTAAATTGTAGATTGATATAATGGGTCAGAACCTAGTCTTTAAGATAGCACAAGTGATGTGCTCATGACACCCAGCTATAGAAGAATGGTCATTATATGCTGTTGCCCTGACAAAGTGATAATTTTCTTTCCCTGAAGCAGGTGAAAAATATTGCCTTGAGCAACTGTTCTCCCAATTTTTTCATGCCTGCAAGCAGGAATTTCAAATGCGGGCTGTCACTTGTCAAGAGGACTGACAAGAAACAGATACAATAACTTGCCAGGTAATAACACTAATTAAGCATTGGATAAATCTTTGCCTTGTTCCAATCAGAACAAATGATTGTGTAATCTATATTTCCAAATAGACGTCTATTCAACTGAGATTTTACCTGGCTATGTTATGGCCATTTCCTATGACCATTGTGAAAAGCATAACAGTCACCTTCTACTGTGAGAAAAATCACTACCTTTTTTGGTAAAAAGGTTATTACTGTTTTGTTGTTTATTTATTTTGTTTTTGTTCACTGACTGGATTTGAGTAGTCATAGACACTAGCACCATTTATCTCATTGCCATCAAAATGGTGAAAGTGAAAAATAAAAACCACACAATGTTTGTCAAAACTTAATAAAGATTTATCTGAAAATAATACTTCAGAATTTGGATCTATTTGGCTATTGCATGATTACGTCAACCTGAAAACTTCCAACATCGTTTTCGGATTTCTCTAGGGATTTCCAAAGGAATTTAAAACAGATATAGGGAGCAAGAACAAACACAGAATGCATTGGCTTGTCACAATCAGTTGAAACTACTGCATGAGCTATCTAGCATGACAGACCACAAATATAGATAATGAATCAATTTGGATTCAGATTCAGATTTCTGAAGTAAATTAGTCTAGGGTTAGATTCAGAGACTCAGTATTTCAACCTTTGCAAATTCAAATTCAATTTGTAAACAATAAGGTAGTTGGTAATAAAATTAGACAGTGTATCCTCATTATGATTAAAGCAGGTAAAGCATAAAATGTAGTCTGGACTGACAGCTATTTGCAGTCTATAACAGTGGAAATGCAGTCGGGAGGAAAGGAATGCTTGATAAGACATCATATAACAAATACAGTATTGTAGTTCTCAGTCATTCCATGAGAGACAACTCAATCAAGACCGGATGCGAAACATTAAATTATGACAATCTCAATTGTTAACTTATGAGCAGATACTTAAAATGAGTAAAAACTTAGAAAATCATAACATTTTTCTGTTATGACATTATTAATTGTGGCTGATTGGAACATTACACAGGATAATATCTATATGAAAACAAATGCACTGTTTTGATTCTTTTCCATTATGATCAATGCTATATTTGCCCATTGTCAATGAACAGCACCTTGTCCAACTGCATATGAAATAATGCCACAAAAACTGATATCTCATCACCAATTCATCTTTATTTACCCATGTATAGTACTTGATACTATGTATGTGAATTTCTTCCAAGACACTCCAGGCACAAGAGGTGGTCTAGGGTCAAGTACACATTGCCCGTATCCAAGGCTGAATCAGAGGAACTGGACCTCATGTGAAAATGCCCTAGGATAGGCTACAAGAAAAGAAAAAGCCTACATTCCTGGGCTTAGAGGGGGAGGGATGTCATGATTGTAGCAAGGTTAGCAGGAAGATCTCATAGAATATGAGTTCCCTGGTTGGGGCATCCTCAGCACTAGATCTCAGAGAGAACAGAATCCCTGACTCTCCTGTTCTTATATGTCAGCCAGGGCTCGCTGATTGGACCAGATTAACAACTTCAATCAGGGAACTCATATCCTATGAGGTCCACCTGGCTTACCTCATCACAATCACTACAATGTGCAATGAATTATTGCACATCAGATATTCAGGTTTTGAATATTATATATTAATCATGTTTGAGTAATATGTTAGACTTTAACACAGCAAGGTTTAGAAATTAAAATTGAGTTCAAGCACACGTGAAATGAGAAAAGCAAGGGAGAAAAATATATCATAAAAGGTAAATACTGCAGATGCTTGAAATCTGAAATTTAAAAAAACAAACAACATGCTGTGAAAGAATAAACTCAACAGGCAGGCAGCTTCTGCAGAGAGAATATTTTCAGAACTAAGTGCATTTCTCAACAATGCATTCCATGCACTCAAACTGGTTTGCAAATGAGTTGAACAATGTCCAGATTCATAACAGGTGTGTTGAACTACTAATACTTATTACGTTATAAATTTTAGAAGCAATGAATCTTGAATGGTAACAATCAACATTTCCAATGCTCCATTAAACATTGTTTTAAAATTTCATTCATGGGAAATGGGTATTGCTACCCCAGTCAAAATTTATTGCTATCTCTAATTGCCTTTGAGAAGGCCACATGACCTGCATTCTTAAACTGCTGCAGTCCTTAGAGCGCAGGGATACACACATTGTTGATGGGAAGAGAATTCTATGATTTTGATCCAATGACAGTGAAAGAAAGTGGATGCTGTTTCAAGTCAAAATGGTGTGTGCCTTGGAGAGAAGCTTGGCAGGTGATGGTGCTCCAATGTACCTTTTGCATGGATATGCTGGGTTCCTCCATTATTGGGGATGGGATACTGCTTCAGCCATTCCTTGACATCATGAATAATTATTTAGAAATGTAGAAAATAGGAGCAGCAGTATGCCTGCTCCACCATTCAAAATGATCACGGCTGATCATTCAACCCAGAAACCTCTTCTTGCTTTCTCCTTGATCCCTTTAGACCTAAGAGCTATGTCTAAATCCTTCATGAAAATATTCAAAAACGACTTTCTTTGGCAGAGAATACCATGGGCTTACCACTTTCTGGAAGAAATAATTTGTCCTCATCTCACTCCTATATGGCTTACTCTATATCCTTAGACTGTGAGACCTAGTTATGGACTCCCTGGTCTTTGAGACTATCCTTTCTGTTTCTATTTATCAATTCTATGATAGGTTTCTGTGAAATCCCCCCACATTCTTCTAATCTTCAGTGAATATACTCCAAACTGATTCCATCTCTCTTCATACATCAATCTTGCCATCGGAGGTATGAGAGTCGTGAATGTGGCACTGGAAAAGCACAGCAGGTAAGACAGCATCCGAGAAGTAGGTGAATTGATGTTTTGGGCATAAGCCCTTCATTAGGAATGCCTGAAACATTGATTCTCCTGCTCCTCGGATGCTGCCTGACCTGCTGTGCTTTTCCAGCACCACGCTCTCAACTCTGATCTCAAGCTTCCACATCCTCACTTTCTACATTGGTAAACTTCCATTTCATTCCCTTGATAGCCAGAAAATTCATCGTCGGAAAAGGAGATGAAAATTGCACACAATATTCCAGATGTGAGGTCTCAACAAAACCATGTACAATTGCAACAAGACATTCCTCTTGCTATACTTGAATCTTCTCGCTATCCACTGGGAGATAGCCAATTGGATACAAAATGGGCTTGAAGGTTAGAGATAGAGATTGGTGGTACAGGGTTGTATTTGGGACTGGAGACCTGTGACCAGCAGTATGCCACAAGGATAGGGGCTGGGTCCACTGTTTTTTGTCATGTATATAAATGATGTGGATGTGAATAAAGGAGTTATGGTTAGTAAATTTACAGATGACACCGAAATTGGTGGTGTAGTGGACAGTGAAGAAGGTTATCTCAGAGTACAATGGGACCTTGATCTGATGGATCAATGGGCTGAGGAGTGGCCTCTCCATTTGGTCTCCTCTATATTGGGGAGACTGGACACCAACTCGCAGAACCTTTCAGGGGATATCTCTGGGACACGCACACCAAACAACCCCACTGCCCTTTGGCCGATCACGTCAAATTCCCCTCCTACTCCACCAAGGACATGCAAGTCTTGGGCCTCCTTCACCAACAAGTCCAAGCCACCTGCTGTCTGGAGGAGGAATACCTCACCTTCCGCCTTGGGACCCTCCAAACACACAGCATCAATGTTGATTTCACCAGTTTCCTTATCTCCCCTCCCCCAACTCATCCCAGAGTGAACCCTCCAATGCAGCACCGTCCTCTTGAACTGTCCTACCTGTTTATCTTCCTTCCCACCTATCTGCTCCACCCTCCCCTCTGATCTATAACCATCAGCTCCCACCTTCATACACCTATCGCCTTCCCAACTACCTTCCCTCCAACCCCAGCCCGACCCCCACCCTCCTATTTATCTCTCAGCCCACTCCCCCACCATCCCCCCCACACACATGATGAAAGGCTTATGTCTGAAACATTGAGTCTCCTGTTCCTCAGATGCTGCCTGACTTGCTGTGCTTTTCGAACACCTTTTTTTGACTCTAAATCCTCCTGCAGCCTCCCCACCTCCTCAATGCTACTTGTCTCTTTACCTATCTTTTATCATCTGCAAACTTAGCCAGAATGCCCTCATTACCTTCATCCAGATCGTTAATATATCAAGTGAAAAGCTGTGGTCCCAACACTGACCCTTGTGGAACACCACTAGTCACCGGCTTCCATTTTAAGAAGGTCTCTGTTATTCCCAATCTCTGCTTTCTGCCAGACAGCCAATCTTCTATCCATGCTAATACCTTGCCTCTAACACCATGAGACTTTATTTTGTTGAGCAGCCTCCTGTGTGGCACTTTGTCAACAGCCTTCTGGACGTCCAGATAAATAACATCCATTGGCTCTCCTTGGTCTAACCTGTTCATTACCTCCTCAAAAATTCTAACAGATTTGTCAGGCATGACCTCCCCTTGATGAAACCATGTTGACTTCACCCTATTTTATCACACACTTCCAAGTATTTGGAAACCTCATCCTTCATATTTGACTCCAAAATCTTACCAATGATGAAGGTCAGGCAATTTGGCCTGTAATTTCCCATCTGCAGTATTGACACTTTCCTGACTCCCATTATAACCCTTGACTCATTTGGAGGTCAAAATTCTGTCCAACTCAACCTCAGATATATTTTAATGAAACAGTCTCCACTGCTTTCTGTGGAGAATAATTCCATTGGCTGATCATGGCATCCCTACAGTATGGAAGCAGGTAATTCAGCTCATTGAGTCCATATCGATCCTTCGATTATGGACTGGTTAGCTATTTGCAGTCTATAACTTCTTCTTAATCTCCATCTTAAATGGGAGAACCCATGTTTAGACTGTGCCCTTAGTTTAGATTTACTCATGATAGAAAACTTCTTTCAGCATCTGCACTATTAAGACTGCAGAATTTTATATGCTTCAATAAAGTCAGATCTTATTTTTTAAAATTTCAAAGAGCCTGTCTGCTCAACCTTCCATCATAAATCAATCCTTTCAATATAGGATTAACTTTAAGTGAGCCATCTCCGAAATACTCCTAATCCAAATTCTCCTTTAGGAGTTCATACCTGTTCCCAGTATTACAGCTCTTAGCAGAAGAGTACACTTGTAATCACAAGAAGTGGTCAATTTGTTTCTTTTTATTACTGTCGTCTAATTCAAAAGAGATTATTATCAAATGATTTCATTGAACTCAAAATTAACTTATTTCTTACAAACGTATTCGTTAGATAAGTGGGAAAGCTAATTATCAACCGATTATGCAGCATAAAACTATTTCCCATTAATCACAAATATACAAATTCAGACATAGACAAAGCAGTACAGCTCTGCTGAGAAAACATGAATCAGGAAAAAAAGAATCAGGTTAAAAAAGGGTCAAAACCCCTGAAAGGCAAAGATACCAATTCAAAACGTGGAACAGGTTTAATTCTCACAGTTTCTTTGATTTCTTGTTAATGAGATCAAAATTGTGCACAATCACAGGATGATCAAAAATCTTCAAAGCAAAGTTTGGATTCTGTTTGGAAGCAGTTAGGAGTCCTGATACTCTAAACGTTTTCAGGTTTTCAAGTTATTTCACTGAGAAAAAGAGTTCAAAGCTGTTTGCTTTAATGTTTCCCATGAGACATAATGCGGTCTGGAATCTATGCTTTGGAGATGCTGGTGTTGGACTGGGGTGTACAAAGTTAAATATCACACAACACCAGCTTATAGTTCAACAGGTTTAATTGGAAGACTCGCTTTCGGAGCACTGCTCCTTCATCAGGTGGTTGTTGATGAAGGAGCAGTGCTCTGAAAGCTGGTGCTTCCAATTAAACCTGTTGGACTATAACCTGGTGTTGTGCGATTTTTAACTTTGGAATCTATGCAATTTTGTCCCTGGTCTCAAAAGGTGCCCGAGTTCAGAACTAAGGAACCCTGTTTCAAAATTAGGGATTGCCCTTTGAAAGAGAATTGAGGGGATTTTTCTGTGCTCTCTCTTAAAAGGTTGTTTGACTTTGGGACTCTTTGGTTATTGGGGATAGTTGTGAACTTAGAATTCAGAACCCAAATAGTTCTAGCATCACCTTATTAAAGAGCCAGTTTTAAGGACCAAATGCCCTACATCTGCTTTCAATTTATAAGAAAATGCTACCATTTAGCATGACTTATTGATGGGACACAACATAGCTAGGTTTGGTGGTGGATGTGTCTGGGAAAATGGTTGTTATGCATGATGTTGTGACCATCCATATGTCAGGCTGTTGTTCAATGAGTCCATGGGATAGCTTTACCAAGTTTGGCACAAGTCTCCAGACGTAGGAAAAAATGACTTTGAACAGTTGACTTGGCTTGTCTCATTCCTAAATCAGTTTAAGGTAGTCTGTGCGGTTTTATTATTTGATTTTCCTTATATTTTTATATTCCATGCTATATCTCTAATTTCCTCTTTATCAAACATTAAGGAGTTGATACATTCACATTTGTTTTAAGTTTCCTCATGTTCTATCACTGAAACTATAGCCCAACAGTCAGACAGTCATTAGTTCCAGTGGAGGTGAAAGTTAAATGTTCAGACACTGCAGAATCCCGACCATGGCAGACTTCAAAAGACACTGGAAATTCCTCTGAGTAATCGCCTTCACCTGGAACCCTCCAAAGGTTTCCATTTAAATGAGAGAATTCAGAGGGCTCAGAAGATTACAAAAGATACCCAAGAAAATTTAGACAATAAAAATATAGTCTGACTCCCTAGTAACTATTCAATAGACCTTACACTTACCTTACACATGCCCATCTACACCTCCCACATACACCTTACACTCCCTAAATATTGAACTAACCTCCCTCGGGATCCACCTCATCCTCTCCTCTGAAACTGAAGGCCCCTAGCTGAACTTTAGAGCAGTAGTGAGCATTTATTAATTCAGGGAACCACACTAAAGCTCTATGGGCCTGGTTCAAATCCAACAACTGTATATTGGAGGAATTTAAATTCAATCTACAAAAAATGCAATATTCTAAAGATGGATCTCACTGACAGTGAGCATACTCATAATTGGGTGTAAAATCTCCTCACTAATGTCCTTTAGAAAAAGAAATCAGCCAACATTATTTGCATATAACCCATAGCAATGTGATTGACTTTAAAATGGCCGAGCAAGCCATTCAGTTGAAATGCAATTACAATTGGGCAATAAATGTTGGCCTTGTCAGTGATATTCACATTCCATTTTTTTAAATTGCACTCCTCTGCTTCTTATGCTAGAAACCATAGTTGACTTTACATATTTCTTTTCTATATGAGATTAATACTACCTGAAGCTATAAAGTATTCACTTTTAAAATGGCTCATTAAAATCAGTGTACCTTTTGTCTTAATTTGTGTCAGTACTCTTGCAGAACATACACTGCCGAAGGATCTTTTGCCTGAACTGGAAAATGTTGCATGTATGGATATTTATTTCTTAATTATTGAGCCCAGGACTGAAATCCATTTGTGAATGAAGAAAATTAAATACAGCCTTTCTAGTTAGCAGCACAGTTTCATAGCCAAGAAGATGTATGTATTTAAGTAGGATCTGCAATCAAAGGATCATTATACAATTCAAATGGAATCAAAACCCCATCTAAGGACCCTTCAGAAATCATTAAAGCCTTTATATACTTGTTCCTAATAATACCTATTTAGGTCAAGAATAAGTAGAAGTGTTATGTGTTTCCTCTTGCTAAAATGATTACAAATACAACATTTGTGGTATTGAAACACCATGGGAGATATATAACATTGAACATTGAGCATACATGAACAGTTCACCGTATTAGATTATTTTCTGGTGTAATTTCTATAATCGGCCCATTGCTCCTCTTCATATGTTGCATTGTAATGCATTGTCTTACCAAGGTCACATGAATCATTCATTTAGAAATGCAAAACTTGTAACAGATCAGCTAATTTACTGTACAATACCACTTCAAAATTCATATACAATAAAAAATCTTTATGCTCATTTATTCTAGTTTCTTTGAAAAATAAGATTAAAATAATGTTACTTTAATCAGTTAATCTGCTGTATCTTTATTAAACCCTAACAGGACTTGACTCAGTTGTCAGAACTTGGTTTTTTGAGTGAGACGTTTGCAGTTCAAATCTTATTCCAGAACTTGAACATGCAATTTAGGCTGACACTGACACTACAGTCCTGAGGAAATGCTGCCTTGCATTTTGGTTGCTGTCTTACCGAGGCCCCATCTGTATGTTTAGGTAAATATAACAGATTCAATGGTATTACCTAAAAAAGAGCAGTGCTCTTTCTTCCGACATCGTGGAAAACAAGTTAGATAACCATATATGTAAATAATTGTCATGGAATTTTTGTGTGAAAAGTAACACTTCAGCACGCCCTGAGAACGTTAAAAGTTACTGATATAAATTGTCTTTATAAGACAATTAAAGTGATGAAAACTATTTAGCCCAAATCATCATAATAATCAAAAAAAACTTTGTGCTATATTCAACTATTTTTTCAAATCATTAATTGGCAATCACTTGGTCTGTTCATTTCAGTCTTAATTGTTACATTATAACTGCCTCTTCGCTGCTGAAGACATCTGACCACAATTTCATATTTCTCTTTTTTTTTGTTGGATAAATGACAACAAATGACATTGTAAACTAGTCTTCATGTCAATGAGATGGTCTTCAAAGTTGTTTGCAAATTCACCCTTGGAAATCTGCTACTTTTTCTGACCTCTGAATCTATGCCAATGAAGTGATCTTATTCCAGAAGGAGTGGGGTTTCACAGTCATTTTTGTCTTCTTGCATAACTTAGTCCTAGATCTAGTTTCCATTCTGCTGAATCAGTTCTGCTGACTTGGAGATTTTTTTCTATTATTCTTAGACAATCTAAAGTACATTGACCCCACTGTTTGTGACTTCTCTAAACCCACAAAAAGGAGCTACTAAACTCAACATTATTGTAAAGAAGTGTCAGCTCATTGTTTCATGTCTGTCCTGTATAAATAGCTCCTCAAAATGTTAGCCTTAAATATACAGTTGTATAAGTGTTTGCTGTTTGCAAATTGGCAGGTGATAGCTACTGAGGAGGGATAGCCTAAATTAAAGCATGATATAGGTGGGCTGGTCAGGTGGGCAGAAAAGTAGCAAAGACATTCATTGCAGTTCAGCGCATGGTAATACAATTGGGTGGGTCAAACATGGCAAGAGAATACTTGATGAATGATAGGACCCTGGGAAGCACTGAGTTCAGAGTGACCCTGGTGTGCATGTCCACCAGTCCTTTACGGTAGTGGGAAAAGAGGATAATGTGATGAAGAAGGTATACGGATACCTGTCTTTATTAGCTGAAACATAGAGTTTAAGAATAGGAAATTTTGCTGGAACTGTATAAAATGTTGCTTAGGCCTCAGCTAAAATATTGTGAGCAATTCTAGAATCCTGCTTTTGTCTTAGGAAAGCAGCCCTGGGTTTATTCAATCTTACCTCATACTTTTTCAAGTTTCAAGCAATTTTCAATTCTTGGCAAAATTCTTGTAAATTTCGTCTGTACTCTCTCTAGAGTCATTATGTCCTTCATGTAGAGCAGTGAAGACGAGCTCAGCAAGGTTGAGGAGGGTGGTGCTGGATGGAGACCTCGAGGCCTTTTTTCCAGGAAGAGATTGTGGGCTCTGAAACCATCCTGATGGACCACAGACAAACTGGAAATTCTGAAACTGGCATAAAGCATCAGAAAAATCATGGATGTAAGTCAGGAGGGACTGGACATATGGGAGAAAAAAATCAGGTCGAGGTAAGGAGAAATAATTTCCATGGGACTGAAACAAAAAGAGAACATTGATGACAAAGGTAAAGATCACTATGAGACCATTGAGTCAATCTACTGATTTGTCAAAAAAAAATAGAATTCTGGTTCTCATGGCAGGCCTCAGAGGTACTCAATAAAAAGAAGCAAAGAAATGAAAAAAAAAAAACGACATCACTGGGTCAAGTCAGATACAGTTGGCAAAATATGAATTCACTCCAGGGAAGAGGGGATCAATGCAGAAGTTGCTGATGATGTGGTCCACCCTGAAAAAAACATTGTGAACAACAAAGCGCAGGTTAGATGGATTGGTCATGCTAAATTACCAAATGATCAGGGATATCTAGGTTAGATGCATTTGCCATGGTGTTATGAAGATGTGGGTGAACTTTGCCTTTAATGAGAGTTAAAAGTTAGCAGTGACAGCACGAGTATTCGCAATACGACACAATGTAACGTGCTCCAGCTACTGGTAACTGAGTAACTGGTTGCCTGGAAATGACAAAATACAGGTTCAAATTAGGCCCATCAGTTTAAGTTATACCCTGAAAAATACCAATTTCCTATCAATTTTGATTTGAGTATATTGACAATCTTAAAAGCCAATGACACAATCCAATGCTCTGGGGTATAAGACCAGGGAAAATTGATCAGTTGGAGGAGAACTGCCAAGCCTCAGCATGTAAAAGACTGCCTCAAAAATTGCTCTGTTAAACAGTACCTTTTTCAATCAGTAACCTGTGAAGCAGAAATCCATAAGAAAAAGAAAAGAAGACACAGGAAGATCCAAATAGAAGAACCAAACACTACTAGTTCTTGAGATAAGAAGTTTTGTGTTGTAAATCTTAATTGGGAGTTTTACTGGAATGGTATGAAGTGGGAGATGGCACGGGGCAGGTTGACACTAGGCACACGGATACACAAGATGGCCGCTGAACCAAAAGATGGCCACTTGATACACAAGATGGCCACTAGACCACAATATGGAGTCAGACAGCAGAGCAAACACAGATACTGCCTGGGGCCACTAGAGTGCCAGCACAATGCACTCACAACCTAGTTGATTAGTTTAAGGCGGGTGAGGTAGAGAATACACATGAGTAGCATATACTGCCCGCCAAAGTGTCTGGATCCAGCCATCACCTTTGATAGTAATGTTAACGCTTTGACACTGACTCAATACAAAGTGCTAATAACTAGGGCTGCAGTAATCATTCTTCTCAAGAAGAATGATTAGTGCCCATTACTACAGCAATGGACTTCCTTGCAGACACTGAAACTGACAATGTCTGCACTGAAACTGACAACAACCATGCTGAAATTAACAAAAGCTGCACTGGAACTGACAATGACTGCATCGAAACTATCAAAGATTGTGCAATGGTATGCTTTCCTTTATTGGTCAAAGTATTGAGTAGAGGAATTTGGAGGTCATGTTGAAGCTGAATAGGACATGGGTTAGGCCACTGTTGGAATATTGCATCCAATTCTGGTCTCCTTCCTGTTGGAAGAATGTTGTGAAACTTGAAAGGGTTCAGAAAAGATTTACAGGGATGTTGCAAGGGTTAGAGGATTTGAGCTATGGGGAGAGGTTGAATAGGATGGAGCTGTTTTTCCTGGAGCATTGGAGGCTGCGGGGTGACCTTATAGAGGTTTATAAAATCATTAGGGGCATGAATAGGGTAAATAGACAAAGTATCTTCCCTGAGCTGGGGGAGTCCAGAACTAGATTGCCTAGGTTTAGGGTGTGAGGGGAAAGATATAACAGAGACCTAAGGGGCAATATTTTCATGCAGAGGGTGGTGTGGTACATGTATGGAGTGAGCTGCCAGAGGAAATGGTGGAGGCTAGTACAACTGCAAAATTTAAAAGGCATCCGGATAGGTATATGAATAGGAAGGGTTTGGAGGGATATAGGCTGGGTGCTGGTAGGTGGGACAACATTGGATTCGGATATCTGGTCAGCATGGACGAGTTGGAATGAAGGGTCTGTTTCCGTGCTGTATACCTCTATGACTCTATGACTCTAAACAAACTGTGTTATGGAGAACATTATCTCATCACTGACCTATTGTATCACAAAATGTATAAAAGTATCTTGACCTGACGTCTTGGTTGAGAGAAGACTTGTAGCTGACCACTGTGTTGTTGATGTCTTTCTCTCCCTGGAGCTCAGGTATTTCCTTCTGCAATAAGCCCTGTTGTTGAATCCCGACTCTGACTCCGAGGCTGGTTATTTTCCCCACAACAGTTATTATAGAAAAGAAGGTAAAAGATAGGTTACAGTAAGGACTTGTGAATAGTTGTTAGTTAATTATTCTCTGTTATACTTTAAGAAATAAAGTTAAGTTCTACTTTAAATGTTCTTGGCCACTCGAAGTTTCACGGATTACTGCATGGGATAAATCTTGTCTGTGTTGATTTCAAATAAAGCAGGAGGGTTTATCCCGTGTTGCAAGTTTGGGCGCTCAGGTATGTGATTTGAACTGGTTTAGTTAGATTTGAACAATCCCAGTAGATTTAAACACTTGCAAGTTAGTGTCCTAGATCTTTAAATAAATGTGATTGAGGCAATTTGTCTAATTTCAGTGACTTGTGGTTGATTAAATTAAAGGTGAGAGAAATGGCTCTTAAAATTGCTAAAGAGATTCTGGAATTGAAGATGATTCTCAAATTTGCCAATATTAGAAATAAGCAAAGAAAAGGCCATGCTTTTAGAATTAGCAAATAAGTTAGATTTGGGTTTAACTAAGGACAAAAGTAAAGCTGAAATTGTAAAGAGGTTACTCGAACACATAGGTATGTCAGAGAAACAGACAAGTGCAGTAGAGGTAGAAAAACTTCAATTACAATTGAAGAAAATGGAGTTAGAAAATAAAGAGAGAGAGAGGGGGGAAAGAGAGAGGGAGAGAAGAAAGGGAAAGAGAGAGAAGAAAGAGAAAGAGAGAGTAGAGAGAGGAAAAAGAGAGAGAGAGAGGGTTCTTAAATGAGCAAAGAGAGAGAAGAAAGGGAGCAAGAAAGAGAGAGAGAAGAGAGAGAAAGAGAGACAGAATATGAACTTGAGAAGTTGTTACTTAATCTGCAATGTCAAGTTAACAGGATGGAGATTAAACGAGAAGGGAGTAATATATAAAAATATGTCAAAACTCTGCACATTTTGTTGATAAATATGTTGAAGCCTTCTTTATTTCATTTGTAAAACTGGCTAGGCAGAGGAAGTGGTCTGATATGGGTAATGCTAGTTCAGCCAAAACTGGTAGGCAGAGCTAGTGAGGTATTTGCCGCACTATCAGATGAGTGGTCATAAGGTTATGAAGAGGTTAAACAGGCTATTTTAAGAGTTTATGAATTGGTACCAGAAGCATTTGGACAGCAGTTCAGAAACACAAAGAAGGAACCAAGTCAGACTTGTGTTGAGTTCAAAAGAATTAAACATAGTCATTTTGATCAATGGGTGTGTGCTCTGAAAATAGATAGGACATTTGAGTCTCTAAGAGAGAGTATTCCGCTAGAGGAGTTTAAAAACTCACTTCCAGAGATGGTAAGAATTTACATAGAGGAACAGGAAGATCAGGAAGTGAGAGGGACAGCAGAATTAGCAGATGAATACATGTTGGTGCATAAGGCAAGCTTTCAGCCAGAATTTCATCCTGTGAGGGACAGAAGTTGGGAGAAGGAGAAATCCTACACTACTAAACCAAGAGTCGGGTGCACTGGTCAGATTTTACCACAGGTAAAGAATGTGGACAAGAGGTGAAAAGCCTCAGGTGTTTTCACTGTAATGGATTGGGACACAACAAATTATAGTGTCAGTGGTTTCAGAAGGGCACTGGGAAAAGTGTTTTCACTGCCAGAAGGTGAGACACGTAAAGACACAGTGCTGGTTGTTAAAGAAAGGCTGTGTGGGAAAAGATGTGGTAAAAGAAGCTAAGCCAGTGGCATTAGTGAAGGTAATAAAGGAGACCCCAAGAAGAGCCGAGGAGCTGCAGGAGAGTGCACAGCCCAGGCTGGGGCTGGGTATGGAGTTAGTACTTGATCTCTTCAAAGAATTCACCTCTGAGGGTAAGTTTACTCAGAAAGAACAGAGGGAGAAGGACAAGAAGTTATCATTTTGAGAGATAGTGGATATATCAGTCACTGACAGTAAGGGATGAGCGAACATGTACAGTTTCTGATCTGTTACCCGCGAGTGTGGTAATTTGTGGGCTAGATGGACAGACACTTAGCATTTCCCTTTGTAAGATCAGGTTGGAGTGTCAACTCAAGACTGGGGAAGTTACAGTGGGAGTGATTGACAGAGTGTCAGTTCCAGGAATTCAGTCTGTTTTTGAGAATGATTTGGCAGGATCCAAGGTAGGAGTGTCACCCCTTGTTGTGGAGAAGCCCAAGGAAGACCAAGAAACTGAGGAGTTAAAACAGAAATATCCTGGTATTTTCCCAGACTGTGTGGTAACCAGATCCCACTATCATAAGTCACAGCACAAAGCAAAAAGTAAAGAGAAAGATGAAGGAATTGAGGTTCAGTTAGCAGATACCCTGTTTGATGTAATGGTGCAGGAAAAACCTGAACAGGCAGAGGATCAGACAGAAGTCTTTAGTCCTGAAAGGCTAAGAGACTTGCAACAGCAAGACAATAAAAGATATATATGTGAATGTGTACTCTGAAAAGAAGGCAGAGAATATTCTGGAGGCTTACTCTCTGAAAGATGGAATCAGAAGATGGAAATGAAGACCACGGCAGGTTAGCGCAGAGGAGAAATGGGCCGAAGTGCACCAGATTGTGTGGCAGATTGCATACAGATAGGAGATACCTGTCGTCCAGGTGTGAGGAAGGGTCAGGCTAAGGTACAAAAACATTTTTATTGGCCTGGAATGTGTAAGGATGTGGTTAACTTCTGCCGTACATGTCATACATGCCAAATGGCAGGTAAGCCACAGCCAGTAATAAACCCAGCACCTTTGTTGCCAATTCCCACATTTGAAGTACCTTTCACGCAGGTATTAATTGATTGCACAGATCCCCTCCCAAGAACTAAAAGTAGAAACCATCATTTGTTAACCCTAATGGATGTGTTTACCAGATTTCTGATTGCAATTCCATTACGGAGTATCAAGGCAAAAATGGTGGTAGAGGAGTTAGTAGCTTTCTTCATGTGGTATGGGCTACCCAGAGAGATTCAGTCAGACCATGGGTCAAATTTTACTGCACAGCTGATTAAGCAGGTTATGAATAGCTGAGGCATACAGCAGTTTAAATTCAGTGCATATCATCCTTATTCCCAGGGAACTTTAGAAAGGTGGCATCAGACCTTGAAGATCATGTTAAGAGCATACTGTCAGGATTACCTGAACAATTGGGATAAAGGTATCCCATTCATATTGTTTGCAATTAGAGATGCCCCAAAGGAATCTACTCAGTTCACTCCCTTTCAGTTAATATTCAGTCACAAAGTGAGAGGCCCTTTGAAATTAATCAAAGAAAAATTGACAGGAACAAAGTTGGAGATCTCATACTGAGATTGTGTATTGGATGTGAGGGAGAGATTAAATCGAGAAGGTGACTGAGCTAAACAGCACCGAAAGAGGGCATGCTCGACGAGGACATCATTGATCCAAGCCAGAACGAATGGAGTTCGCTGATCGTCTTAGTTCCCAAACCGAATGGGACTCAATGATTCTGCTTGGTTACCGGAAGGTCAATGTCATTATAAAATTGGATTTATATCCAGTTCCTAGATTGGAGGACTGTATCAAGAAAGTCGGACAAGCAAGTTACATCATCAAGATGTACTAAATGCATGGTTACTGGCAGGTACCTTTATCAGAGACAGCGAAATAAATTTCTGCTTTTGTAACCCCAAATGGACGATATCAGTTTAAAGTGATGCCCTTTGGAATGAAGAATGCACCTGCCATATTCCAAAGACTCATGAACAGAGTTGTGGCTGTATTAACAAACTGTGCAGTCTATTTGAACGATGTAGTGATCTTTAGTAAGTCCTGGAAAGATCACATGGTACAGTTAGCAGAGCTCTTTGAACGGCTACGAAAAGCAAAACTGGTGATAAACCTAAATAAAATGGAATTTGCGAAAGGTTTTGGGACATAACATTGGTCATGGAAGGTTGATCCCACGGAATGCAAAGACAAAGGCCAGTGAGGAATATCCATGACCAACCTCAAAGAAAGAGGTGCTTTCATTCTTAGGGCTCAACGGATTCCATTGAAACTTTGTTGCAAACTTCAGCAGTGCAGTGGCACTGTTAACCGATTTGCTGAAGAAGAACACAAAGTTTCGGTGGACAGAACCGTGACAGGAGGCATTTGACCATTTGAAATCAATAGTAACCACCAAAACAGTTTTAGCTACACCAAACGTTTCAAAACTTTTTAATGTTGCCATCGATGCTAGTGACATAGGTGTTGGAGCTGTACTCCTACAGGAAGATGAGAATGGGATTGAACTGCCAGTTGGTTACTCTTCGAAGAAGCTCAACATCTACCAGAGGAAATACTCCACAACCGAAAAATAACTATTGAGTTTGGTACTGGCCTAACAACATTTTAATATGTATGTCACCGACAATGTGTCGGAGACGGTTGTGTACACTGACCATAATCCGCTTACATTCTTAGAAAGTTTTAAAGACAAGAATATGAGGCTATTTTGTTGGAGTCTTATGTTACAGATTTTTAATTTAAAAATCATACCTGATGCGGGTCGGAAGAATGTAATCGCAGATGTATTATCGCGGATTTAACGGATAGTATTTGGATGAGATTTGTCTTTATTTAATTTTTTTTTATATACATACAGGTATGCGGGAAGAATTTAAGGTGAACTTATATTAAAGTTATCTGTATGTCAGGGTAATGTTGTTTAAAAGGTCGATAAAATCAAATGAAGCCATCTTTTCATTATGATAGTTCATTCTTTTTAAAGAGGGGAGGTGTTATGAAGATGTGGGTGAATTATACCTTTTAAGAGAGTTAAAAGCTAACAGTGACAGTGTCAAGCGTTCTCAATTAGACACAATATAGCATTGCTGCAGCTGCTGGAGTAGCTAGATGCCTGGAAATGACAAAAAATAATTCAAATTAGGCCAATCAGTTTAAATTATTCCCCAAAAAGATACCAATTTCCAATCAAGTTTGAATTGAGTATATTGGCAAACTTAAAAGCCAATGACACAATCTGATGCTCTGGGGAAAAATTGAACAGTTGGGAGGACAACTGCCAAGGTCCAGCGAGTAAAAGACTGACTTCAAAATAGCTCTCTTAAACGGTACCTTTTTGAGCATTAATCTGTGAAGCAAAATCCCAAAGAAGAAGAAACGAAAACACGGAAAGATCCAAATAGAAGAACTGAAAGCTGCCTGGTTTTGACATAAGAAGTGTTGTTTTGTAAATCTTAACTGGGAGTTTTTGTCGAACTAGTACAAAAGAAGGGAAGGTAAAAGATAGATTAGAGTAAGGACTTGTGAATACTTGTTTATTAATTATTCTCTGTTTTACTTTAAGAAATAAAATTGTTAATTTTTACTTTAAATAGTTCTTGGCCACTTGAATTTTTACAGATTACTGCATGGGATAATTTTTTTCTGTGTTGCTAGTTTTAAATTAAGCAGGAGAGTTTACCCCGTATTGTAACAGTGGCAAATGCAGGGTTACGGGGATTGATCTGGGTGGGATGCTCTTCAGTGGGTTGACGTAGACTTTGTTTCCACACTGGGGATTCTATACACACAGAGACATGTCCTGAGCGAGGGGAGTTGACTCAGAAAGAACTAAGCAGTCTCGGGCAAAGCATATTTTAAATGGGAAGAAGTGAAGGAGTGCGAAAATGTTTGTGATACATGCTGTGCAGGCTTTCTACTTCTGAGAAAAGAGGGAAATTTGTTGCCATTGAAATATATAATGAAAATAAAGAGAGCTAGAATTCATATACTGAGAGATTCCATTACTTTGTTGAAGTGAACAAAATTGAAGGAGGTTTATTCATCCCAGCATTCCTGAGTATTATGGGGAACTCATTGCCAGAGAAAGCTGTGGGGGCCAAGGCATTGAGTGTCTTTAAGACAGAGATGGATTCTTGATTGCTGAAGAAATTAAGGGTTATGGAGAGAAGGCAGGAGAATGGAGTTGAGAAACATATCAGCCATAATTGATGGGCCAAATTGCTTAATTCTTCTGCTAAATATCTTGTGGTCTTATGAAAGGAAACACTTTTAACTTCCTGAAGAGAGTGGCACAGCCAGAGACGCTGGGTTCCAAAACTTATGAATGAACAATAGTAATCCTACAGAATCTTTTTGCAACAAACCATTGCAGATGACTGAAATGTTCAAATTTGACAAACACAACCAGTGTTTAGGGATAGTAGTCTATCTCCCAGTCTATAGCAATTTGAAAGAAGTTAGCAGAATTCTGCAAATTTGAAAACAACGTCAATGATGTTAGCAAAGCAGACTGGTTTGTGGATTAAAATGTGATGCAACCGAGAAGAGATTCATGATGGAAAAGAAACTTAAAGAAAGCATGAATTAAAGAAGCTAGACTTAAAGAAAGAGAGTATCAATATACCTAGCAGCCAGGGAAAGTCAACCACTAAGCTTGAGTATGAGAGTTCACAAAAGTTGGCTGAGTGACAGGCACGAATATTGATGCAAAACTGCCATCGGTGTGGAAAAATAGGTCACGCAGCAGAAAATTGCAGATATGAAGTTGTATGCAGAAATGGCAGCAAAAAAAGGGTACATTGAATTGACATGTTTGATCATTTTTAATGGCCTTAAAAGCTGCCCCTTCTTTGCAATCTGTTATACTGCTACTTGATTGCACTGTGGATAAGTAATAGTGTTGTTATACTTTCCTCCACCGCTGATAAAACAACATATAGGTTTTATTTTTAAGAGCCAGTTCAATTTGTACCCTAATGTTGCTCAAAGTACTCTTTCTTTAAGATCTGTGTGCATTCATAATTTGTTGCTTTGGTTGATCAGCACTGCTCAGGATTTGGCTCAGTCCATTTAGCCTCCAGGTAATATCTGACAACAGGCACAACATTCAGAACTCATAATGCTGTGCTGGTGGGTGAAAGAGTATAACAGCAGGAATTCAAATGATTCTGAAATTTGCTCAGAATTTATAGAACTGGCATTAATGAACTTTTAGATCTTTTTCTCTAATTTGAGGATTTTGTTTTTCCCCTGAGAATTGTATGCTTATTCTACACAGTGAAACAAAACAGAATTGCATCCATCTCCAATGAAGACTGTCACTGTCATATAGCTGGAGGGTGTGTAGAAGTTCTTCAGCAGCTGCAACCATTTCTGCCTCTTCAAAAGATGTTTCAACTTGCCAGTCACAGTAAAGTCAGTGTTCAAGAAACAATTCTGAATGGTCAATTGAGAAACTTTAAACCAATTAACATGTGCACATCATCGAGCAATGAGAGGTTGAATACAGTGTTTGCAGGACTATATAGCTACTGTCAGCATTTATTTCCAAAAAGACCTTCTGTAAAAATGATAATTTTTTAATGACCTTGACAGCTCCTTGCATGATTGAAAGATCAAGTTTGGCATAAGATGCATGTGCTTATTTACCAAGCTGAGCCAATTGACATGGACAGGTTTTTAAATATTAATTAGGCACAAACTAACATATCAACATGTGAAATTTCAGATGTTCAAATCTCACTCTCAGAATGTGTGCCGACTGTATTGTTGCCTTCAAAACATTCTAGTTAAAATATATTTGTTTTAGCTGCTACGTTAAAACCATGCATCCAATATGAAAAACATATTTAATGGTCTTCGGTTGCCAATGATTTGCATTTGCCTCTAGCAAATAAAGCTGTTGAGCTAACAACATAGATAGGCAAATGGCAGCTTGTTATCATTGCTAAAATAGAAACTTGGTTTTAAAAGAAGCAGAATTGGAAGCTCAATGTTCTTGGGTATAAAGTTATCAAGCAGCAGATACAAGGGAATAAAAAGGTGAGGGCATAGAATTATACATTAAGGAATCAATCAAAATTGTGAAAAAGGATGATATATTAAAGAAACCATCAAATAAGGCCACATGGGCTGAGGTCAGAAGTAAAAATTAGACAGCCACACTATTAGGGTGTTCTGAATGTAGTGCTGGAAAAGCCCAGTCGGTCAGGCTGCATCGACGGAGCAGGAGAGTCGACGTTTCAGGCAAAAGCCCTTCATCTGGTGACTCCTGATGAAGGGCTTATGCCTGAAATGTCGACTTTCCTGCTCCTCGGATGTTGCCTGACCGGCTGTGCTTTTCCAGCACCACATTCTTCGACTCTGATCTCCAGCATCTGAAGTCCTCACTTTCTCCTATTAGGGTATACTCCAGATCCAAAAACAAGAGGAAACAGGCAGAGATCAAATATGTAGAAATATTTCTGAATGCAAAAAAA